>NW_026925945.1:7500-10367 GCF_032062105.1 Saccostrea cuccullata
TTGATAGTACGGTTTAGTTAGACGAAGGAAATTAAATCTTATTTCTACTTTACTTCGTTGTATTTTAAAGAAATAGAAGGAAAATGTATTTTTGCTTGGACTTAGAAATTTTCACCTTAAATGCAGCCTACCTCTGAGCAGAGGTCATTTGGAGTGAAGCTGTCAAATATTTCTTCCATTTTCAGATTATTCATATTAATTGAAAGTAGATTTTCCTCTAATACCAAATATAAATTGAATAATAAACAAATATCAGCCAAGAAGGGAAATATAAAATCTGACTCTGGGGTTTGAAAGTGTAAAATGTAACATAAATCAATTTTTGAGCTTTATGTCCTTATCTAATAGAAAATAATAGAAAATGCATTGATTAATCAAAATATAACATCTTTATAATTGTTCGCAACACTGAATTTGTCAAAAAATCATGTCGCAATGAATTAATAGGAACTTAAGTGATTTCACCATGTCGCAACTCCCGAATGGGGCTTATTTTTGTCGAATACGCATGAACCTAATACTTTTGGATTCAAAATTGTACGGTTTAATTAAACGAATGAAAATAAGTCTTGTTTCTACTTAAAATCCCTGTATTTTAAACAAAAGGGGGGAAATTTTATTTTTGTTAGGACTTAGAAAAATTCACCTAAAATGCTGCTTACCTCTAAGCAGAGGTCATATAAAAGATAACTGAGAGATTCTGGCATTATATTTTGATTATTTAACTTGAATTAAAGTATATTTTCCTAAAACATTTCTTTCATACTGATTTATAAGAAAATAGGGCCCAAAAAGGAAATGTCACAAATATTTATGTTACAATTTACACTTTTGGTTTTTGTCCATACTCAGTAACTAGGCCCTGAAGGTCATTTAGAAAACGCTACAGTTTGTGTTTGTCACCATAACAATGTCCTCTAACAAGGGTTATGACCTACCTCTATATTTAGACCTAATCCCAAACCAAGCCCATTCTCTCTTTACATGATATAAAAAATTATAAAAAATTAGGGGTGAGGGTTAGCACTAGGGCTAGGGTTAACGTTAGGGTAAGCATTAGGTTTAGGGTTAGAATACGAATTAGGGTTAGGCTGTTAGTGTTAGAGCTGGGGCTAGGGTTAGGGTTAGGGTTAGGGCTAGGGCTAGGGTTAGGGTTAGGGTTAGGGTTAGGGTTAGGGTTAGGGTTAGGGTTAGGGTTAGGGTTAGGGTTAGGGTTAGGGTTAGGGTTAGGGTTAGGTTAGCGTTAGGGTTAGGGTTAGCACTAGGGCTAGGGTTAGCACTAGGGCTAGGGTAAGATGTTGGGTTAGGGTTAGGGTTAGGGTTAGGGTTAAGGGTTAAGGGTTAAGGGTTAAGGGTTAAGGGTTAAGGGTTAAGGGTTAGGGTTAGTGTTAGTGTTAGTGTTAGTGTTAGTGTTAGGGTTAGGGTTAGGGTTAGGGTTAGGGTTAGCACTAGGGCTAGGGTAAGATGTTGAGCTAGGGTTAGGGTTAGGGTTAGGGTTAGGGTTAAGGGTTAAGGGTTAAGGGTTAAGGGTTAAGGGTTAAGGGTTAAGGGTTAAGGGTTAAGGGTTAGGGTTAGGGTTAGGGTTAGGGTTAGGGTTAGGGTTAGGGTTAGGGTTAGGGTTAGGGTTAGGGCTAGGATTAGATGTTGAGCTAGGGTTAGGGTTAGGGTTGGGGTTAAAACCTGGCTAACCCTTAACCCTTAACCCTTAGCGAGGTTGGAACCTGCAATAAGGGGAAAAGAAACTTGCAGAGGGGTTTGGTATGAATTATAAAAGGGCGAAAGGGGAATTAAAGCTGTTGGTCTCCCCCAATTTCCCCAAGAGTCAACCTAACCCTTTGTACTTGCCAGGTCTTTTCCCATCACCGGGCCGCATTGGAAACGAGGTTGCATTTGGGGAAATTCCCCGCCCCGACCCGCCGAGGGCGGAAATTAGGAATTTTGGCTACGCTAAGCTCAGCATTTAAAAGCAACTAAACCCAAAGGAGGCAAAAATTTCATAAGATCGGCGGCCGCCCATTTTTTTCATTAAAAGTCTAAGGTGTCTCACGTAAATTTAAAATTTACCTTGAAGCATCCCGGGCTCTTGGTTCCGGCTGCGCCGTAACACCGGCTGGTTTCTGGATAGTTAGGAGAACGTATTGGGCTCCGACCCAAAATTCTTATAGGAAAATGGAAATGTTGGTAGACCCCAGTAAATGTTCACCTTCTTGGGGAAAAAAACCCAACCCAAATAATCGTTCCAATTTTAATTTGCGGCCCTTGATCTACCAATAGGATGGCCCGACACTAGGTTCGAGTTTAAAGGGGCCCCCAATTTATAACTGGGGCCCCAAAATGGGATGGCAAGGACCTAACTGGGGGGGCAACTGACCCGTGAGCATTCCTTTGCCATAGTTAGGAAACAGGCCTGCAAGAGCGGTTCCCCCTTTTTAGTTAAGGTTACTCAGAGGAGGTAGAGCGTAAATCCTTCGCCTCAACCAGGTAATTTGGGGCCTTCGTGATTTTCAATATAGAGGGGTCGGCAACCCTTAAACCTCGCTGCAAGTATTGGTAATTTGAAGCCATTAAAACCTAAAAATGGAAGCCATTTCCGGGGTAAAAAAAAAATTTGGGCCTTTAACGCGGGTTTCCCTTTTAGCTCTTATTAACTTTACCAGATTTAAGGTTTCCCATGAACCCTAACTTTTCAGAGCATGCCTTCAGCAAGGTTTGGAATTAAAATGCTAAGGGTTGCCCCGTTCCGCTTAACAAAAAGGTATTAGGTTTTAAAGCGCGTAACCCCCTAAATTGTTTTTAAATGCACTTTAATTCCAAATTTTTTTATTATTCTGGCTAGGTCCTGAAAGGGAAAGGGAATGGGTCTCCCG
>NW_026925946.1:0-10692 GCF_032062105.1 Saccostrea cuccullata
CAAAATTTAGTGAACATTTTTCTGATTTAAATTCAATTATAGAATGACCCATCATAGAAATATTAAATGCACTCTGAGTTACATGCAGGTTATACAACTGTAAATCACATGAAATGAGGATAAATACAGTATTTAAATTCAAAACAGAACTTTACATATGATAATTATGATTAAATGCAAAGATAAACTTCATAGGAAATGTAAACAAAAATAAGACAAACTTACCTGTGGAATATGTCTGTCAGAAAGGAGATTTCAAAAATGAACACAGTCTCAACATTCACATGGCAAGAATGCATCACTGATCAGGATGTTTACTTCAGTGGTCATAGAGAAATTGAGCTTTAAACAAGAAAAGCTTCACAGCAGGAAAATCATCATAGTAAAAGAGAGAAAAAACAAAAGATAGTCCTACATTTTCTGAAAATGTAAGTTCACTTCTTAGAAACAAAAGTGAAAATGAAACTTTAATTTTACAAGTGTATGACGTCACAATGCATAGGTAAGCATATTTTTTGCACACGGCCCTAAACAAACTTTAATCGCTGCCAAAATCGTAGTAGCAGCGTTGTGAATCGTAGTAGCAGCGTAGTGTATCATGTAAACATAGTGTAAACACACCCTATATTTCGGGGGCTATACGTACTGAATTGACCCGGCTATCCCCCCCAGGGGCTGCACTCTCTTGACCCACCTATCCCCCACAGGGGCTGCACTCCCTTGACCCGGCTATCCCCCCCAGTGGCTGCACTCCCTTGACCCACCTATCCCCCCAGGGGCTGCACTCAGTTGACCCACCTATCCCCCCAGGGCCCATGTCCTAGATATTGACCCGCCTATCTAGGCCCCTTATACTACTTATATTTGTTCTTTTTTAGAATCGGTAATTTGGGTACATAGTCATGAACTGCTTACATAACTGGAATGTTCTAAATAAAGCATGCCCGACTCGGCGTAAAAAAACAACAATCAATCAATCAATCTAAATAAAGCACGAGCGGGGGATTTACTGGAATTCCCCCGAGGGAGAGTGTACTCACACTGGGCTGTCTATGTGGGTAATGTTCATGGATTTCTTTTTCATTTCAATTACATATTATTTTTAATTAAAAAATTCTGATAGGTATCGTTGTCTTAGCATGCTTTGCAAATTAAAAAAAAAATCATATAAAATACTATGAAAATGAATTTTCATTATCAATACTAGTAGTAGAAAATCATTCTATTGAAATCGATTATAGGTCCTACGTATTTTTTCTTCTGTATGAAGTATTGTTTCTTTTTTTGTTAGTTTCTTTCACATTATGCTTAGGTTGGAAAACACATGAAACATAAAAATGAAAATTGTCTCTGACAATGAAAGACAATATACGAGAATAGAATAGAATATATATTTATTATTCCAGATCAGGGCCCTTGTATATATAAAGTTCATTAAAAAATTTGACTCGCTAGAAGAGCTAAATAAAAGTTAATGTAGATAACAGTATATTCTTCTTTCACAAAAATCAACAGGGGACGAAGAGGTTGTACATTTAGCTGGTATCGATGATGATGATGGAATCGATGGAAACTCAAACCCTTCCCATTTCTTCTCCATCAGCGGAAAGACTTACAATAAGGCTATGATCAAAAGGGAAGACTTCTGGAAAGTGGTTAAGGATTCCAAGGCCAAAATAAACAACGACAAGGACAGGAAATACAGGTTCCCAGCAAAATAAGTCATAATCATCTTTCCAGTAAAGTTTATAAGGCTTTTAAGAACTTGGTTTCAAAAAATAGCGCAACGAATTGTATTCTTGTTCTTTTTGCACTGTACAGTAAAAGTGATAGTTCATGTTAATAAATATTTCGTAATTTTGTTTCTAAAAAAGAGTCATTTGCACGATTTAATAAACATGTGATTATTCTCATATACATGAATTTCACATTCACAAGAAAAAATTTACCCTGTAATACAACCAAAAACTGAATAATTTGTAAAATGAAACTATAGGCCACGCCCAGCAAGTAGAATAGTTGAAGAAGCCATAAGAAGAATTGGAGAAACCGGATACAATCTCCTCTGGAAAAACTGTGAACATTTTGCAGCTTTCTGTAGATACGGAGTAGAGTGGTCCGAGCAGGTATATATCCTTAATAACAGCCGTCTGTAGGTACGGAGTACGAAATGCGTGGTCGATAGGCTTTTCTGTGAAGTCGAGAAATCTATGGATTGATCGAAAGAAAGGGCTATATTTCACTGGCGGATTTAAGGGGTGGGGGGCGCACGCCCCTCCCTAAAATTTTCGAAGTATGCCATGACTAGTAATAATAACGCCATATTTTGGTACATAATTCACCTATACCACTATTTTTGTGGCTGATTTTACTATCAAAATACACGAAAACCTTGGAGCTTTTGGGGCTTCGGTCCTGGCCCCTCCATTTAGAGTATGATATGACTAATATTTTTAACTCCATGCTTTGTTACCTAACTAACCAATACCACTATTATCATGATTATTGTGCCTGGTTAACTACTTAAATACACAAAAACCCAGGAACTTCCGGGATTTTGCCCTTGGGTCACAGCCAGGGCTTTGCCTCAGACCCACCGGTTGAACAAATTTTTCCACTGTATCTCATTTCTACATGTATTAATGACTGTGTAGTATAGGGTGGCGCTGTGAGAACGCCATCGGCATCGAAAGCAACTTGCCTAGAAAGTCGAGCGGTCTAACGCACTGTTCCTGTACTGCTAGAAGACAGATTCCGTAGGTTGAGAGTTAAACCCCGGGCTGGGGTGGAATTGGGTTTCCTTATAAAAGTGAATTTCTTTGTGCTTTCTATTTAAGGAATGACTCTAATTCTTGGCCATATATTATAAAAAGCGTAGACTGACCCAAACCAGATTATACTCGATAATATGGCCAAGAATTAGAGTCATTCCTTATAATTTAAATTTTAAAATAATTAAACAACTTTGGATGTAAAATTGTGTTGCTTTTTACGAGTTCAAATTTACCGCGCAATCATACAACCGTAGTAACGGAAGTGATGTGAAGCGAGGGGAGGTAATAACTGATACATAGATCTAGCAGCCATGTTTACATGAGGTAAGATCGAGTATGTGTTTGAAATTAAAGATAAAGTTATTAAATCTTGAATTTTCTATGGATTCCGAGGACTGGAAATGAGGGGATTGCATGGATAAGATGATTAAGCTGGTTGTCAAGGGGGTGTGTCCCCATACCAAACCAGATTATACAAAATGTTTTGCATTCCTTTTTGGAAATCAACCAATGAGAGGCGAGAATACAAACAAAATTAAATTATTTATACATATATATCAGTTTAATTATATACTAAACTTCCTCTACAGGCAGATAATGCCTTAGGTTATCTGATGGTCGGACTAGCCGCAGTGATATTCAGGGGTATACTAATGGAATGGTTCAGTGAGAAGGAGGACTAAGGTTGAGCAAGACTGAAAACTGGAATATGTTCATCATATTGTATTCCCAATGAACATTTAGTTACAATTATTTATTCTAATCTCAGATTTTTTTTCATTAAACCTTAGCTTTCAATCCAGAAAAATTACTTCTTGAACTCAGTGTTTAAAATTTTGTTAGATTTGGATAATTTGATATATTCAGTACTTACTTCCAAAGTTTTATATTTATATTGTAATATCATGTATTTTAATAAAAGCGTTCAATATTTAAAACTGGCCACAGAATGTAATATTTTTACCGCCTAAATATGGGCGACAATTTGCCGACTCGGAATTGAACTATAACTATCAATCAATCGATCAAGTTTTTCCTTGTTCTTTTCGTTTATATTGCTTACGTTTACATTGTAATTTCGTTTATATTGCCTACTTTTACATTGTAATTGGTAGATTTGAGTACAAATTAATCTTGATTTACTCTTTCGATGCAAGTCAAAGGTATCACTTCAAAACGACACAAATCGATTTTAATGTCTTTTGCTGTTAATCGACCACGAATAGGTCCACCTTTTTTGGACATTCAATGAATCTTTGTACTTACAAGTTCAATTTATTCTGATGCCAAAATGATAGAGCTCACGTGGCTCACATTGGCGCTGCATTTCACCCCTCCAAATCTACTGCTACCCATGTGATCATGAAGGATATGGAGGTAACGAACAGTATTCAATATCAAAGTCGATAGAACAATACAAAATAGGAGCAGAGCAAACACGGACCTCCAAAACATCAAAAGTGGGATCAGGTGCCATGGAGGAGTGAGCATCCCCTGCCGACCGGTCATGAAAAGAACAAAATTGAAACTACTGTTTTTTTCTACTCCTTACTGGGAAAAGATTTGTTACTGGCCTTCAAGAGAAAGAACTGCTAAATGATTTTTTTACGCCTGTTCGAGAACTTTCCACTCATGTACAGACGTCAACTATACCGAGGAAAGGCTTTTATTCGACACTTAGAATCATTGAACAAACACCTGTCGTAACGCGGGTTCAGATCCGAAAGACCAGAAACTTCCATTCTAAGTGCCTAGGGATTGGCAAAAGAACTACATATTTATTAATAGCGACTTATTTCAATCACGACTGGTCCCTCACGCTGTGTAGTGCTTTTCAGAGGGATTCAAGTCCGCGACGTAAGGATCAACTCCTTCACTTGATCAAAGGTTATAACCACTGCCAAGTCTGGATGCTTACACTTCCTTCGCACGCGATCCCAGCTCTTATGGTTTTGGGGTCTGTCTTTGCGTGAAATTTTCGACATTAAAGAAACGCACCATCTAGAATTTTAAGCAGTTATGGAAGCAACTTCTTTAAAAATTCCTCATCAGATTTTTTTTCTGATTTGTTTTTCTTCCTTGACAAATATACGAAGTGTTATTATTGATACTTTTTATTCTCTCCTATTATACTTTCAATGTATATACTTGAAAGACAAGTTAGAAGCATTAATAATAATAAGCCTTTCCATTCGTTGACATGAATGGTGTTATGAATAAAACAGGCTTAAAAGTGAGGAAATTGTCCAGATGTAAAATAATTTGGAGCTGTGTATTACAGAATAATACCCTATAAGACATTAGATATCATTTTTATGGAGGAAAAACATCACACGCTATTCATACTGTGATAGGAAAAACTTATATCAGGCTTATGGTGATATTACTAGATCAGTTCTTTCTCTCACAAAATAAACGTGAGGTACTGTGAGCAATGAGCTCACTTATTGATACCCCCTGCCTCCTATATGATTATAGCTTTTGGAGACCCGAAATAAGTATCAGATCAAAAAGTAAAATAGGAGATACACAATGGCATCATGTAATAAAGAATCTGTGAAAGTATCATCAAATTTTATTCCGTGGTATAGGAGGAGTTGCGGATAAGAGATGGGTACCCTTCAAAAAAATGGCAGTGTCAATGTTTTGCTCTGGAATACCTAAAATATGTGTCCGACCAAAAAGTAAAATAGAAGGTGCACAATGGCAATATGTAATAAAGATTCTGTGATAGTTTCATCAAATTTCAATCAATGGTATGAGAGGGTATCCCAAAGCGTAACAGACGGACGGACAGACTGAGGGACGGACATGTCAATTATATATACCCTCCCGCTTTTTAAGCGGGGGGTATAACAACCTTTGTTTTTTCTCAATGACAAATCTGTAAAGTGTATAAATTAATTTTCTTAGAAACATTAAATCTTTAACCTTTGTCAGCCATGAACTCTCCAACTTTTAATAAATGCCATTAATATCATACTGATATCTAGCTGCAGAACTGTAGCGTTATGGTTTATGACCAAAGACTAATATATAAAGCCATAACGCTACAGTTTTGCAGCTAACTGATGTCATACAGTTCAACGCACTTTTTAAGCTCACATGGTTTTTCGCACAAATTAAGGTCACATTCTTTTTGCAATAAAATGAACCTTACCGACCTTTAATACGAGACATATCTCTTATTGTCCCCTGCTTTCGCGAAAGCGAGGGGACATTAAATCTCATTCGTCTGTCCGTCAGTCTGTCAGTCTGTCCGTCCGTCACAAAAACTTTAACCTTGCCCATAACTTTTGATTCAGTGGAGCTATGACTTTCATATTTCATATGTGTATTCCTTGTGACAAGACCTTTCTTTGGGTACCACCAAATTTGACCTTTTGACCTTGAACTTGGAGTTTGACCCACTTTTACACAAAAATTCCAAACTTTTACTTTGGCCATATCTTTTGAATGGTAGATACTAAGACTTTCATATTTCGCATATGTATTTTTTGAGGCAAGACCTTTCATTTGATACCAACAACTTTGACCTTTTGACCTTGACCTTGGTGATTTACGTACTTATGTAAAAACTTTAACCTTTACCATAAGTTTTGAACAGTAAGAGCTAGGGCTTTCGTACTTCACATATGTAATCCTTGTGAGAAGACCTTTCATTGAATACCAAGAACTTTGAACCTTTTGACATTGACCTTGGAGTTTGACCCACTTTTCAAAACTTGACCTCGGCCACAAATTTTGAACAATAGATACCAGGACTTTCATATTTATCATATGTATTCTTTGTGGCAAGACCTTTCATTTGATACCAACAAGCTTGACCTTTTGACCTTGACCTTGTAGATTTTTTGTACTTATGAGAAATCTTTAACCTTGACCATAACTTTTGAAAGGTAAGGGCTAGGGCTTTCATACTTCACATATGTAATCCTTTTGATTGAATAACAAAGAACGTTAACCCTTTGACCTTGACCTTGGAGTTCAGTGGTAATTTCTAAATAGATGACTTATGATAGGGCGTTCATATTAGTCACAAAATGTCATAAAAAATGACATCTCACCCAAAAAGACACCGAAAGCGGGGGACCACAATTCTTTGAATTTGCTTGTATGTATTTAATATCTCATGTTAAAGGTACATATTCTTTATATTTATCATCTTAAAGTTTTAAAGTCGATGTTTTAAATTGGACTTCATTAATAAATGATAGGATGTTACATCTGTATGATTTCACCATAGGTATTTACAAATTAAAATAATCCATCTTTCTTTGGTACTATGGAGTTGAATTTTTCAAACTGACAATTTAAAGAAGAGTATTTTTCGAAGTACTTTGCATATTTTCCGTACTCGTCGTGGTTTTGTCTAAATGTAGCGCCGAAAAATAAAAATGCTGCATAAAGAAATCATGCCAAAAGACAAGATAAAAAAGTATTGTTCATCTTTTAAAATAGTAAATTGTTACTACTGAAAAGAAAATTCTTTTACTTTTACGGTCGGATATATCTTTCATGATGCTAGATTCACAAAGTAACCCTAACAAAATACCAACATGAAAAGCAGTCAAACAAATGAGAAATACTATTATCATCTTGCGCTTTTTAGAACATAACCTACTTATTCAGCCAATCAAATGCTTCCATTTCTCGCGAAGAATTGATTCTTCATGGTGAAGAATTCTTCAATTTTTGAAAAATTCAACGTTATCTGATTGGTTCACTTGACAGTTATATGGGTGTCTTCATTGGCCTTTGTTCAGCACACAAAAAGAAACTATTCAAAACCCACGTGCTGTTTACAATGATATTTTAAAACTTTCTAGGCCTTGCTACACTTTTTCCCTTGTAATCTTTTGTCGCCTTTTTGAATATTATTTTTTTCACATTTCGGTACATACAGAAAATACAACCATCATCATGTATATCAGAGACGAACCTTGTTTTTGAAGATAGATTTAATTAAAATTTTCATCAAATTTTTGTTTGATATTAGACAGCCATACCCACTCCTGCTGACTAGGGCCTTGTCATCTTAACAAAATCATTTTTCAAAAATTTAGATATTACGGGTATTCGTTAGTTCAGTAACTTAAGGTTTCGTCAAAGGTGAACATGTCCAAAAATTTACTTTTACAATAGCCTCAAATCTATGTGAGGTATAAAGTTAAAACTTTTACAGTTTATAAATTTTTCATTGATTAACAGATAGAAAGTATCACTTGATAAAACAATACTTGGAATAATATTAATTGAGAAAAATTCTTTTTAAAAATCCATATATTTTCAAAAAAATACATCTAATTTTAAAATTCCATGCTCTTAGTGAAAACCATCATTGCAGAAACAAAATATGTTTGTCAAAGAAGGGCAAGTTGGGATTGGATTGTTTTCCCTGTTTATTTTGTCCAAATGTTAAGACTTGAAAGTGAAAGTACTTTGCAAATGGCGGATTCTATAGGGGTCTTGTCTTTATACATGTAATGCTTTCAATAACAGCCTTTCAGAGACCATTTACGTCCAACTTTCCCTTCAATGATAAACATATATAATTTCTACAATGTTGGTTTTCACAAAAGGATAGAATTAAGCAGGTGTATTTTTCTTTAAATATGCAGATTTTCTGATACAATTTTCTAAAAAAAAAATATCGTTTTTAAAATATTTGTTATCAAGTAATACTTTCTATCTATTAATCAATGGTATATTTATAAACTGTAAACGTTTTGACTTTATACCACACATAGTTTTGGAGCTATTGTAAAAATAATTTTTCTGACATATTGACCTTTGACGAAACCTTAAAGTTATTATTTTCTCTTTAATATTACGATTTATGTATTTTAATAACATTTCGCACAAAAATTAATTAAAAATCTTATTTCATATAAAAGATATTAAAATGTCAAATTTTTTGGCGGGTTTGATTGACACATCCTTGCTCTTTCACGAACTAATTCTATTCTTAAAGTGGCAATATGGCGCATCTCTTCAAAAACAGACTTGTTAAAATTTTCCTGTAGGATTTTGAATTTTTTTCATACTCATAAATATATACACTTTCAGAAAATTACAAATTTCATAAGTAAATAATTCTGATTATTTCATTAAAATTAGTAATTATTTATGGCCCATAAATATAAACATCGCAACGTGCTCGAGGTTTCACATTCCATGCTATTCACGCATGCGTATAGTTTTCATAAACAAAACAGCATGGTAAGAGAGGGAAGCCCGGTAGGCCTGCTACATTGACAAAGTCGACCAAAACGAAAAACAAAACCAAAAATAGGGCTTGAAATTAAAAAGCAACTTTCCTGACAAAAATTTAGTTAGAAGATTCATATAATCATTGGATGAAGAAGAAACGGGATCTCCGCGACATTCACGTGGGGCTCGCAAAGGTCCACCTACAAGTTTGTTGATACATGCTATTATTTCTCGTATCTCCATGGCTTTCAAAGAAAAAAAATCAGTGTAAACTCAACGTAAAAATGCACTTATGACATATAAAAATTATTGCAATTTGAAAAGCAAACTGTATTGGAACTGCCGAAAGATATTTTGTTTGACATTTTGCCGCGATAACGTATGATTTGGTGGATTTTCCTTTCCTGCACCCCAATACACAAAACGTCAACATTTGTACTTAATCATGTTAAATTCGTCTGAATGAAGACTAATATGTTAACAATTATTAATTTACCGGAGAGTTAAGATATTTTGATTTTCAGAATTGCTTTTACTTAATATTCCATTATAATTGTAAACCCTACATTGTATGCACGTGCCATTTTAGAATTCACGTGGTACAAATAAACAGAACTAAGTTGTACGACCCTTGATTTTCCGGCAGATTTTAATTACGTTAATTTTACATGAGGAGAGAATATTTATTTTTCTCAAATGCTTACTTCAACTTTTTACCTTATTCCTGAATGTTATATTGGGTAAATTTGAATGAAAATGCACACGATTTGCAGCCGTATTGCCGCTTTAATCCTTAGGGAAAGTGGCAATCTCGTTGTGTATAAATGAAAAATATTAATATTATAATCCAGAAAATTCAGAGAAGACAAGTTCGAAAGCAAAACAAACACAATATATTGTCAGTCCGTGCAGTTTTGGTAAGCAGACTGAGACGATTACACGCACTCAGTGAATTGTAAACATCAACAATAACAGAACTCGTGCCCTTGTACATAACACGAGTGTGCTCGATTTTCTAAACTCTGTACGCAACTCTTAGTTCGGAATGACGATACTTGTGAAGGAATTTTGCTTTCTAACATTTCTACTCTGAATAAAATTATCTTTCTGGATAAAAGTTTTCATATTTCTCATTAATACACAACAAGATTGCAACTTTTCCTAAGGATTAAGAATAAGGTTAAAATTTGTGAAAGTGCAAGGATATGTCAATCAAACCCGCCAAAACATTTGAAGTTTTAATAACTTTTAAATGAAATAAGATTTTTAATTAATTTTTGTGTGAAATGCTATTAAAATATGTAAGTCGTAATATTACAGAGAAAATATTGACTTCAAATCTGTGTCCAAGTACCTCTTCACACTGATACCATTCCCCCAGTAAATCAAGCTATTTCAAATAATCCCGTGCTAACCTGAATGGTTGGACAGTCCATTCTGAAACCGCATGTGTTCGATATTGATTGCGTGCTCGATATGTACAATGAGCGGTCAAGTTGAGCCATATATATGACACAGCTGTGGGAGGAGTTTATTTTCAATCCATTCATTTGATTGGCTGAGGTTCTGTTCTAAGTCAGTAAGAACATATGAAGAGAAATCTTCGTCAAGAAGAATGGGCTCCGCTCCGCCCATTCTTCATGACGAAGATTTCTCTTCATATGATCTTACTATTACATAGAGTCATGTTATTGTACAAAAAAAA
>NW_026925947.1:0-10397 GCF_032062105.1 Saccostrea cuccullata
AAGCATTTCATCGGAAAATGTTAAAGTTATGGCTATTTAAATATATTAGTCATTTCGTCATTTCACGCGCCCGCACGTGCAGGCGTATGCGCGCAAAATGACCTTCGTTCCGCACACCTACACAACACACCTATTAACCCTAAAAAGGTTTTAGCTCAGTTGGGTGAACAGTTTCTGAGAACACTCGCGGACAAAAAAGTACCGGAGAAGAAATAAGAAGAAAAAAGAATAATAATAATAACTAGTGCTAATTGTAACGGGGACCGTTACAGATGTTACCCAAACGCTCCCCAAATCGCTTTTTGTGCGTAATTCCTGTAAGACATTTTTAAAAATATTATCAGTATCGAAGGATTTCATAAAAAAATTATAAAGGCTACAATGCTATTAACTGTATGTCATTTAACGCATTGTACGCGAACGCACGTTTATGCACATGCAAGATGATTATGGCATGTTGTCTAAACCATTAACATAACTTTATATCATAAGAATCAATAAAAAATCATATGAATATAAATGTTACCGTTTTTCAGATAAATTGGTATTTTGCGTCTTTCGCATGCTCGTGCATTCATTTTGATAGTACCATAAAGAAGAGTCCATTATAGCTATTCATATTCTAAATTTTATCCCGTTTGGTTAAAAACTAAGAAAGTTATAGACATTTAAAGTTTCAGCCAATCAGATTGCAGCACAAGTGCATGCGCATGTTTTTCATGATAATTCTTATATATCATCTGTAGATCATTATAATGTATAACCATGTTCAATATTTCAAAGGATTTGTCAAAAAACAAGAAAGATATTGAGACTTTAATTTCAGCCAATCAGAGCGAAGCGCATGTGCATGCGCGTGAGATCTTTCCCATTTTGACCATGTCTTCTTGTTTAAGCTTCTAATATATCCTTATATTATGAGTTTCAAAGCATTTCATAAAGAAATTAAATAGTTACGTCTATATCAATGATATTGGACATTTCTCATGTTGCACGTGCGCGCTCTTGCAAGCACACGTGTATGCAGATGCTTTCATGATAATTCATATATATATCAGGCTGTAGACCTCCCTAATGTATGACAACTTTTGAATTTCAAAGGATTTTATATAGAAAGACAGAAAGATATAGAGACTATAGTTTCAGCCAATCAGGCAAAGCACACGTAGGTACATGGCAGTCTGACTATTTTGACCATGTCTTCCTTGTCTATGCTACTTATATATCCTCATATTATGTGTTTCCAAGCATTTCATAAAAAATTGAAAAAGTTACGGCTATATTCATTATATTGGTCATTTCACGTGTTTCACGTGCTCGCACTTGCAAGCACGTGCGCGCAAAATGACCTTCGTTGACAAATGTCATGACATGTTCTACTGACCCTAAACATTCACCTTAGTCGGATGTGTCATTTACGAGATCATTCGCGGACAAAAAGTGGAGAACGGAAAAAAAAGAAAATAATAATAATAAAGAATAAAAACAATAATGGGGAATAATAATAAGAAACAGAGTAAAAACAATATGTTCCCAAACTTCGTTTTGGGAACATAATAAGGCAGCAAAATTCAAATTCTCATTTCTCTACTAAGATTTTTACATCGGGCTCGGAGTTGGTTTTCTTCAGAAAGACAGGACTGGGTTCAAGACGGTTGGTACCACACCATTAATGGCAAAATGGAAATGAACTTAAGTAATTTGTAGGTCCATACATTAAGCCGATTTTCCTTCTTTGAGAGTTTTTTTAATTTCCTTGCCACCATTAACAACTCTGGTACCTGTGCCTAGGAAATTCTATATTCTCTATAAATAAATAAAGTTTTTTGACGGATTTGTCCAGGGCATGGAGGCTACTTCCTGGGGTGCTTTTGTGATGTTTATAAAGACATGGAAAACACGTGGATTTGAGGGTAGCCCTGTTTGCATATGCAAATCGATCAGAAGTGCGTGTACGTACCCTGGTTTTTTGCATATCAGCTAATGTGACAGGTATTGTTTAACACCCCCTTATCAATATTTTTTCATGAATTCAAACACGTGAGGTTTTACTGGAAAGAAACGTGTATTGCTTTTTAATATACCGAAACTCGCTATTTCTGGGGATTGTGTAATTCTAAAAAAAATTCAGATAAATTTCAATGTTAAAATAAAAGAAGAATGCTTGGTATTAAAATATTAATTCATCTCAGTAGAATTGAATGCTATTAACGACATCTGGAGAAATAGGCTTTAAAAGGTTTTTATCATATCTTTGTTCGTCTGCACTTAAATTTCAAACACGACAGAATTTGTAATTTTTGCCGTAAAAATTCATAATTTCTATATGCTTTAGAGACTTACCGTAAAACTTTAGGAAACTTTCTATGAAGTCTTTTCTGCACCTTAATTGAAATTTTATGTCTTTCCCAGGTTTTGATCGTTTTTCAGAGAAATTTTCTACGTTTTTATTGATTTTTTTTTTTTAAGGAGACGGGGGGGGGTTGACTTTTTTATTCTAAGCATTTGTTAAAGTGAGTTTGTAAATACTCTACAACTTGAGCTGGATTGTGACCTTTGGGTCAAGGGGTCAAAGGTCAAGGTTAAAGGTCAAGGTCATCAAAGCTTTAAAAAAAATATAAAAGTAACGGCCATATCAATATACAAGTCATTTGATCATTGCACGCGCGCGAAGGTGCAATGCATAAAAGCTATATCATCGTGACTACACTTTTAATGTGTTTCTATTCTTTGAATTTTGAAACGTTTCATAAAAAAATTAATATATAAGTAAATCGGTCATTTAACTCATTGCGCGCGCACACGTGCATGAAAGTACTTGAATTCAATTTTGATAGTAGCATAATGTAAGAATACGTCATATATATTCATATTCTAAATTTCATCCTGTTTTTTTGAGAATCAAAAAAGTTATAGGCATTTAAAGTTTAAGCCAATCAATCGCAGCACACGTGCATGGGCTTTTTTGAAAACTTTTATATATATAGCTTAGGACGTATTAAGGTATGATTATGTTTTAAAATTCAAAGTATTTTGTCAAAAAACAAGTAAGATATTAGATTTTTGTTTCAGCTAATCAGACAAAGGGGCCCTGATCGCGTGCATATGGCATATGCCTAACTTTTATAAGTTTTTTGTTGTCTATGTTCTAAATCTTTCGTTTGGTTAAAAACGGGAGTTACAGCCATTTAAGTTTTAAACCAATCAGATTGCAGCGCACGTGCATGCGCATGTTTTATGACAAATGTTATACATCTTTGTAGGACATCTTAAAGTATGCTTATATTTTAAATTTCATACCATTTCGTCAAAAAACGGAAAAGATATTGAGATTTTTGTTTCAGCCAATCAGAGCGAAGCGCACGTAAATGCGCTGAGTTCTTTCTAATTTGACAGTGTCACATTATCTACACTATTAATATATCCTTATATAATGAGTTTCAAAGCATTTCATCGGAAAATGTTAAAGTTATGGCTGTATAAAGTATATCCGTCATTTCAGTCATTTCACGCGCCCGCACGTGCAGGCGTATGCGCGCAAAATTACCTTCGTTCCGCACACCTACACAACACACCTATTAACCCTAAAAAGGTTTTAGCTCAGTTGGGTGAACAGTTTCTGAGAACACTCCGGACAAAAATACGGAGAAGAAATAAGAAGAAAAAAGAATAATAATAATAACTAGTGCTAATTGTAACAAAAATTTCAATTTACCAAACGCTCCCCAAATCGCTTTTTGTGCGTAATTCCTGTAAAATTTTTAAAAATATGATCAGTATGAAGGATTTCATAAAAAAATTATAAAGGCTACAATGCTATTAACTGTATGTCTTTTAACCATTGTACGCAACGCACGTTTATGCACATGCAAGATGATTATGGCATGTTGTCTAAACCATTAACATAACTTTATATCATAAGAATCAATAAAAAATATATGAATATAAATGTTACCGTTTTTTAGATAAATTGGTCATTTTGGGCTTCGCATGCTCGTGCATTCTTTTGATAGTACCATAAAGAAGTCATTATAGCTATTCATTTCTAAATTTTATCCCTTTCTTAAAAAATAAGAAAGTTATAGACATTTAAAGTTTCAGCCAATCAGATTGCAGCACAAGTGCATCGCATGTTTTTCATATAATTCTTATATATCATGCTGTAGATCATTATAATGTATAACCATGTTCAATATTTAAAGGATTTTGTCAAAAAACAAGAAAGATATTGAGATTTAATTTTAGCCAATCAGAGCGAAGCGCATGTGCATGCGCGTGAGTTTTTCCTTTTTGACCATGTCTTCTTGTTTAAGCTTCTAATATTCCTTATATTATGAGTTTAAAAGCATTTCATAAAGAAATTCAATAGTTACGTCTATATCAATGATATTGGACATTTCTCATGTTGCACGTGCGCGCTCTTGCAAGCCACGTGCAGTAAATGCTTTCTTGATAATTTTTTTCGGCTTAACCTCCCTAATGTATGACTAAGTTTTAAATTTCAAAGGATTTTATCAAAAAACAAGAAAGATATAGAGACTATAGTTTCAGCCAATCAGAGCAAAGCGCACGTGCATGCGCGTGAGATCTGACTATTTTGACCATGTCTTCTTGTCTATGCTATTTATATATCCTCATATTATGAGTTTCAAAGCATTTCATAAAAAATTGAAAAAGTTACGGCTATATTCATTATATTGGTCATTTCACGTGTTGCACGTGCGCGCTCTTGCAAGCACGTGCGCGCAAAATGACCTTCTTGCAAATCTACATAACATGCTACTGACCCTAAAAACTTTTCACCTTAGTCGGATGTGTATTTAAAATCATTGCGGACAAAAAGTGCCGGGAAGAAAAAAATAATAATAATAAGAAACAGAGTAAAAACAATATTTTCCCCCAATTTCTTTGGGGAACATAAAAAAAGAAACCGAGTAAAAACAATATGTTCCCAAACTTTTTTGGGGGAACTAATAAGGCAGCAAAATTCAAATTCTCATTTCTCTACTAAGTTTTTTTACATGGGCTCGGAGTTGGTTTTTTCAGAAAGACAGGACTGGGTTCAAGGCATTGGGGGTCCACCCCGGTAATTGCCCAATCAAAATGAATTTAGTCAATTGTAGGTCCATACATTAAGCCGATTTTCCTTTCTTTTGAGAGTTTTTTTAATTTCCTTCCAGGCCAGTTTGACAACTCTGGTCCCTTTAAAATTTTATTACTCTATAAATAAATAAAGTTTTTTGACAGGAACTATTTCTCCAGGGCATAGGAGGCTACTTCCGGGGGTGTTTTGTGATGTTTATAAAGACATGGAAAACACGTGGATTTGGGGGTATTTTTGCATATGCAAATAAATCAGAAAATGTCGTGTACGTACCCTGGTTTTTTGGTGTCAGCTAATGTGACAGGTATTGTTTAACACCCCCTTATCAATTTTTTTTCATAATTAAACACGTGAGGTTTTACTGGAAAAAAATGTATTGCTTTTTAATATCCCAAACTCGCTATTTCTGGGGATTTTTAATTCTAAAAAAAATTCAGATAAATTTAATGGTGAAATAAAAGAAGAATTTTGGTATTAAAATATTAATTCATATCAGTAGAATTGAATGCTATTAACGACATCTGGAGAAATAGGCTTTAAAATTTATATCTTCTTTTTCGTCTGCACTTAAATTTCAAACACGACAAATTTGAAATTTTTTGTAAAAATTCATAATTTCTATATGCTTTAGAGACTTACCGTAAAACTTTAGGAAACTTTCTATGAAGTCTTTTCACCTTAAGTGAAAATTTATGTCGTTCCCAGGTGTTTATCGAGTTTCAGAGAAATTTTCTACGTTGTTATTGTTTTTTTTTTTTTAAGGGAAGGGGGGGGGGTTGACTTTTTTATTCTAAGCATTTTTAAAGTGAGTTTGTAAATAATCTACGAACTTGAGCTGGTTTGTGACCTTGGGGGCAAGGGGTCAAAGGTCAAGGTTAAAGGTAAAGGTATAAAGCATTTCATAAAGAAATATAAAAGTAAGGCCATATCAATTACAAGTCATTTGATCATTGCACGCGCGCGAAGGTGCAATGCATGAAAGCTATATCATCGTGACTACACTTTTAATGTGTTTTGTTTCTATTCTTTGAATTTTGAAACGTTTCATAAAAAAAATTACGACTATATCAAGTAAATCGGTCATTTAACGCATTGCGCGCGCACCCGTGCATGCAAGTCCTTGCATTCAAGTTTGATAGTAGCATAATGTAAGAATCCGTCATATCTTTCATTTCTAAATTTCATCCTGTTCTGTTGGAATCAAAAAAATTATAGGCATTTAAAGTTTAAACCAATCAGATGCAGCACACGTGCATGGGCGTGGTTTCTTGAAAACTTTTATATATCATAGCTTTGGACGTATTAAGGATATTTGTTTTAAAATTCAAAGTATTTTGTCAAAAAACAAGTAAGATATTGAGATTTTTGTTTTAGCTAATCAGAGCAAAGCGCACGTGCATGCGCGTGCATGCATGTGCATATACCGTAACTTCTTATAGGGTCTATTGTGTCTGTCTATGTTTTAAATTATCGTGGTTGGTTGAAAAACAAGGGAGTTACAGCCATTTGAAGTTTAAGCCAATCAGAGTGCAGCGCACGTGCATGCGCATGCTTTCATGACAAATGTTATACATCATGTTGTAGGACTTCTTAAAGTATGCTTATATTTTAAATTTCATACCATTTCGTCAAAAAACGGAAAAGATATTGAGATTTTTGTTTCAGCCAATCAGAGCGAAGCGCACGTAAATGCGCTGAGTTTTTTTGCTAATTTGACAGTGTCACATTATCTACACTATTAATATATCCTTATATAATAGTTTCAAAGCATTTCATCAAAATGTTAAAGTTATGGCTATATTAAATATATTGTCATTTCAGTCATTTCACGCGCCCGCACGTGCAGGCGTATGGCGCAAAATGACCTTCTTCCCCACACCTACACAACACACCTATTAACCCTAAAAAGGTTTTAGCTCAGTTGGGTGAACAGTTTCTGAGAACACTCGCGGAAAAAAAAGTACCGGAGAAGAAATAAGACGAAAAAAGAATAATAATAATAACTAGTGTAATTTAAGGGGAAATTTCAATTTTTCCCAAACGCCCCCCAAATCGCTTTTTGTGCGTAATTCCTGTAAGACATTTTTAAAAATATGATCAGTATCAAGGATTTCATAAAAAAATTATAAAGGCTACAATGCTATTAACTGTATGTCATTTAACGCATTGTACGCGAACGCACGTTTATGCACATGCAAGATGATTATGGCATGTTGTCTAAACCTTAACATAACTTTATATCATAAAAATCAATAAAAAATCATATGAATATAAATGTTACCTTTTTTCAGATAAATTGGTCTTTTTCTTTTTCGCATGTGTGCATTCATTTTGATAGTCCCAAAAAAAGAAACCCTTATGCTTTCATATTCTAAATTTTACCCCTTTTCGTTAAAAACTAAGAAAGTTATAGACATTTAAAGTTTCAGCCAATGATTGCAGCACAAGTGCATGCGCATGTTTTTCATGATAATTCTTATATATCATGCTGTGATCATTATAATGTATAACCATGTTCAATATTTCAAAGGATTTTGTCAAAAAACAAGAAAGTATTGAGATTTTAATTTCAGCCAATCGAGCGAAGCGCATGTGCATGCGCGTGAGATCTTGCCATTTTGACCATGTCTTCTTGTTTAAGCTTCTAATATATCCTTATTTGGTTTCAAAGCATTTCATAAAGAAATTCAATAGTTACGTCTATATCAATGATATTGGACATTTCTCATGTTGCACGTGCGCGCTCTTGAAAGCACACGTGCACTAAATGCTTTCTTGATAATTCTTATATATAGGCTGTAACCCCCCCTAATGTATGACAATTTTTAATTTAAAGGATTTTTCAAAAAAAAAGAAAGTATGAGACTATAGTTTCAGCCAATCAGAGCAAAGCGCACGTGCATGCGCGTGAGATCTGACTATTTTGACCATGTCTTTTGTCTATGCTATTATATATCCTCATATTATGAGTTTAAAGCATTTCAAAAAAAATTGAAAAAGTTACGGCTATATTCATTATATTGGTCATTTCACGTGTTCACTGCTCGCTTTGCAAGCACGTGCGCGCAAAATGACCTTCGTTCCAAATTCATAACATGTCTCTGACCCTAAAAACATTTCACCTTTGTCGGATGTGTAGTTTACAAAATTGCAAAAAAAAAAAGCCCCAGGAAGAAGAAAAATAATAAAAAAAGAAACAGAGTAAAAACAATATGTTCCCAAACTCCGTTTGGGGAACATAATAATAAGAAACCGAGTAAAAACAATATTTTCCCCAAACTTGTTTGGGGAACTAATGGCAGCAAAATTCAAATTCTCATTTCTCTACTAAGATTTTTACATCGGGCTCGGAGTTGGTTTTCTTCAGAAAGACAGGACTGGGTTCAAGGCGACTAGGGGTACCACACCGGTAATTGACCAATCAAAATGAATTTAGTCAATTGTAGGTCCATACATTAAGCCGATTTTCCTTTCTTTTGAGAGTTTTTTTAATTTCCTTCCAGGCCAGTTTGACAACTCTGGTATTGCCTGGAAAATTTTACTCTCTATAAATAAATAAAGTTTTTTGACGGAACTATTTCTCCAGGGCTGAACTATTTTCCTTCTTTTGTGATGTTTATAAAGACATGGAAAACAGTGGATTTGAGGGTCCCTGTTTGCATATGCAAATAAAACAGAAAATGCCCTGTACGTACCCTGGTTTTTTTGGTGTCAGCTAATGTGACAGGTATTGTTTAAACCCCCTTATCAATATTTTTTTTATGAATTCAAACACGTGAGGTTTTTAAAAAAAGTGTATTGTTTTTTTTCCGAAACTCGCTATTTTGGGGATTGTGTAATTTAAAAAAAAATTAGATAAATTTAATGGTAAATGAAAATTTTATTTAAAAAATTAATTCATATCAGTAGAATTGAAACTTTTAAAACATTTGGAGAAATAGGCTTTAAAAGGTTTATATCATATCTTTTTCGTCTGCACTTAAATTTCAAACACGACAGAATTTGTAATTTTCTAAAAAATTATAATTTCTATATGCTTTAGAACTTACCGTAAAACTTTAGGAAACTTTCTATGAAGTCTTTTCTGCACCTTAAGTGAAAATTTATGTCGTTCCCCGGTGTTGATAGTTTTTAGAGAAATTTTTACGTTGTTATTGATTTTTTTTTTTTTTAAAGGGGAAAGGGGGGGGGGGGTTATTTTTTTTTCTAAGCATTTGTTAAAGTGAGTTTGTAAATACATCTCAACTTGAGCTGGATTGTGACCTTTGGTCAAGGGGGGAAAGGTCAAGGTTAAAGGTCAAGGTCATCAAAGCATTTCATAAAGAAATATAAAAGTAACGGCCATATCAATTAAAGTTTTGATATTCACGCGCGCGAAGGTGCAATGCATGAAAGCTATATCATCGTGACTACACTTTTAATGTGTTTCTATTCTTTGAATTTTGAAACGTTTCATAAAAAAAAATTACCACTATATCAAGTAAATCGGTCATTTAACGCATTGCGCGCGCACACGTGCATGCAAGTCCTTGCATTCAAGTTTGATAGTAGCATAATGTAAGAATCCGTCATATCTATTCATATTCTAAATTTCATCCTGTTCTGTTGAGAATCAAAAAAGTTATAGGCATTTAAAGTTTAAGCCAATCAGATCGCAGCACACGTGCATGGGCGTGGTTTCTTGAAAACTTTTATATATAATAGTTTAGGACGTATTAAGGTATGATTATGTTTTAAAATTAAAAGTATTTTGTCAAAAAAAAAGTACGATATTGAGATTTTTGTTTCAGCTAATCAGAGCAAAGCGCACGTGCATGCGCGTGCATGCATGTGCATGATGACCCTAACTTCTTATAGGAGTCTATTGTGTCTGTCTATGTTCTAAATCTTATCGTGGTTGGTTGAAAAACAAGGGGGTTCAGCCATTTGAAGTTTAAGCCAATAGATTTACGCACGTGCATGCGCATGCTTTCATGACAAATGTTATACATCATGTTGTAGGACATCTTAAAGTATGTTATATTTTAAATTTCATACCTTTCGTCAAAAAACGGAAAAGATATTGAGATTTTTTTTGCCAATCAGAGCGAAGCGCCGTAAATGCCATCTTGTAATTTGACAGTGTACATTATCTACATTTTTAATATATCCTTATATAATGAGTTTAAAACATTTCATCGGAAAATGTTAAAGTTATGGCTATATTAAATATATTAGTCATTTCAGTATTTTACCGCCCGCACGTGCAGGGGTATCCCCGCCTTTGTTCCGCACACCTACACAACACACCTAT
>NW_026925948.1:0-104679 GCF_032062105.1 Saccostrea cuccullata
GAAAAAAATAATGCTTTTGGCGTTTCCTGTCCTTTTCAACAACCCTGTCTTTGTCAGCTCTTATCTAAACAGTGAACGACGATAAGGCCACAAGTGCGTAATTTATATAATGCATTATATATAGATACAATTATATATTTAAAATTGAAAAAAATTTATATTATTATGTTGGATTATATTTAAATAAAGATATATATAAACTTCAGAGTTTGGTATGCTCACCAAAAGATCACCCTATCAAGGTGATCTCGACTTTAGATTTTTTTAATGAAGGTTTTTAAAGCTGTAAGTTTGATATTGTATTAGGTTCTCATTGTTTTATCATTTAATTTGACTTAGATCGAGGTAATTATTATGTTTGTACATGTTTGTAGCAGTATATTTATAGATTAGTATTTTTCTAATAATTTCAGAAGGTTATATGGTGTGAATCACTTTGTTAATACATTTTCATTTCAAGAACAAGTTACTTATACCAATTTATGTACATAGTAAGCATTGCTATGCTGAAATGATAAAAGTGGGGTAGTCTGTGTAAATAAATGTGTAGATTTAAATTAAGGGGTACGGCAGATGCATTTGTTTTTTACAACCACATACAACATTGGGATATTCTGACTTGGGAAGCAGCTCTTTATGATGTATTCTAACATGATTTTAATAAGTATTATTTCATATATACCTCATATTTTAAATTCTATGAATAAATCGTTACTTTTTCTGTTCTCTGTGTTGAAATTCCTTCATATCATAATCTGACATAAAAATCATTTCAATCTGAAAAAATAAGCAGCGCTTCAAACTTCAACTATTCTAATTTTCTTGGTGAAATTTATAGCAGAGTGGCGGTACCCCTAAAGAGAATTGATATGGGTGAAGTATAACACTAATTCTTCCGTAATCTATGTTGATCCTACGGGGAGGTATTTTTCATCATTATAGAATGCATTGTGTGGTTATCTCCCTAAAGAAAATTTTACATGCTAAGTGATGAGTTATAATATTGAAAAACTATTCAGTACTTTTTTAAATAATATTGAATTTATTTTACAAAGGATTACTAATAAATTTTGAAAATCATAACATACATGTAATTGCCTTTAAAAAAAATATAGAAGATAAAATGAAAATAGATTCCGGGAAAAGATTTAATCTCTCAACCTTAAGGCAAAATCAAAAAATCAAATTTACATTAAACCCATTTTTTACTCCAAATAGTTTAACAATGGTGTAATTTTTATTTCAGACTTGTTAGATAAAAAGGGAACTTTTCTAAAATTTGAAGATTTTAAAGCATAATTTACTATAGAAAACAATTTTTTGACCTACATGTATGCAAGTTTACAGAGAGTTGTAAAAGTGCCTATGGCTGAAAAAAAATAAACAAAGAAAGATTAAATCCAAGGCCCATTCTACCTTTTTATTTAAAATCATTCTGTTTATATAAAAATGAAACAAAACCTTTATATAATATTTTGAGCACAGAACTATAATACATTTCTCAGAAGTAAAAATAAGTAAATATTTTGACATTAAAGATTCCTTGTCGGAAATGCTACACGAAATTCCTTTTCAGCGAACAAAAATTTCTAAATTATAATGGTTACAATTCAGAAAAAATCAACATAAATTAATGTAAATAGTTACAAAGAAAATATTATAGAAATTGGTTTGAAAGGTTTTAAATTGTGTAGCTTCTGTCAGACATATGATTCAAGATCTTTATCATATACATGTAATGTGGGAATGTCAAGAGGTTCAGACTTATGAGTAGTTTTACAATTTTATATGAAGCTCATTATATGTATCCAAAAGATAGTTGTATGTTCATATTTGGAAGCCCTGAACAAAAAAGCAAGGGATCAAATACAATACAGTCATGTTTTAAATTATTTATGCACAGAACCAAGCGTTGTTATGAGGTTTTGAGATCACAAGGCTTTCGCAGAACATTACTGTCTACCATGAAATATAGTGCAGCAAAAAGTAATCAGAGTAGTGAGTAAAATATTAAATGGAAAGAATGGCAATTACTTGTAGAAGGAACTGAAACTAGGCAGTTAAAGATATTTTGCAAATTCTATATTACCAGTACTTGAATTAACAGATATTTCTCAATCGCAACTTTTCGGGTCTTTCCAACTAGCGGAAAAAATAACATCGAATGTATTACGTAGACGCCATGACACCCCCCCCCCTTTGAAACACGTAAAATGGAGATCTTTTAGTTGTGGAGTGTGAGTTATGAGTTAATCTTTATTCAATGTAATAATATTACCTAAATTAAACTATAGAGGGGATGCCTTTTGGTTGTTTTTGCGACCTCTGAAGGAAACACCCGAGATGTTGCGATTGAGACATTTTTATCATGCTTATTTTCTCCTTTTCACCTTTCTATACCCCCTCTCTCTTTTTCTCTTTCTTTCTCTCCCGCTTCATCTCTTCATTGTCACTATTATGTAACGTTTTTTATTTTTTTACATTCCTTAATGATATACTTTTATAATTTAATTCTGGTTGTAACGCTGTATTTGATTGGATTAAAAAATTTACTTTATATCGCATAAAATGGGTTGCCTACGTCACAACGACTTGCGTCAAAACGTATCAATCCGCCTTACGTTACATTCAAATTTTGTACTAACTGAAGTCATTTTGTTAGAAAAATCATCTTCTTTTCTTACATCAAATGACTGAAAATTAAATTATAAGCAATGAATTTAATAACTACCCATTTTATACGGTATAAACTGTATAGTTTATACCGTATAAAATGGGTAGCTATTAAATTCATTCTTTAAATAACGTCTTATATTATTATAAAGATGAATGTGACAAATGATATTTCTTAAAAAATGAGAACATATTGCGTATGCATTTCTTACATTTGCTTATACTTATATAAACAAGTTATTGATGGCTTATCATTATATTAAGGTAGTAATATTAAGGTAGGAAAAAGTTTATTTTGAAAATGCAGACAAACATAATTTAGTTAAAGCTTATCGTATTCAAAGGCATTGATTATTTTGATTTTTTTTTCATTTTATATAATTGACCTTTTTTAATTGACTTTTGTTTCAAAATTTAATTTCAAGATAACGTTCTTTGTTCTTTGGTTTGTTAAAACTAAAACGCATTGTCAAATATCATAACTTATAAAAGCTTACTTATTTTTATATCTTGATGTTTAGTTGATTTCGTAGAATTACTTATGATGTTTGATATCGAAAGCGATCATCTTTTCAGTCTTTTGTCATATTCATTATATTCATGAAATAAAAGAACAACTGGAGTTATTCATTTGATACCTAGTAGAATATAGAAATATTTTTTTAAGAGAATCATAATTTTTTGGATAATTTTGTTTTATTATGTCACCTGAGTAAACTCAGGTGAACTATTGCTTTATGTTTTGGTCCGTCAATGTGCGTTGTGCATCCTACGCCAGCATTTGAATATTTTCAGCTTCTACTCTGCAACCATTTGATCAATTTCAACCAATTTTGGCAAAAAAAAAAACGTTTATGGAGGAAGGGGAAAAAATTGTGAATTTCATTTTCCCTTCCCCCTGGGGCCTGAGGGGTGGGGCCGAAACCACTAAAATTAATGCAATCTTTAAAATGTTTTTTCTTTACTCCTGTTGAGTGTCCTCTGCCCAAATTGTGAAATTCGTGGCTCAAGGGTCAGAGGTTCTAGCGCTATGGTTGGGTTCTATAGATTATATACTGAAATTGCAATTTCTTTCTTTGAAATTCTTCTTCACTGCTCATGGGTATTAAACAAACAAACTTAATGTGAAGTTATGATGAGTGAGGGCGCCACATCCAAAATTGAGAATTTCATGGCCCATTGATTATTGATTAGTTTAAATGCAATTTTGTCCCCCTACTCTGCCTATAGGTACATGTATTTGGTAACCAAACTAAGCATGCTTAATGTATAGTTATTTTGAGCAGCGGCACGATGTTTCTTTCAAAATTGTAAATGAAGTGGCCTCTGGTTTAAAACGCGAACCAAATTCAAATGTTTGAAAGTTGTTACAATATGCCCAGGTGACCTATAAGGCCCATGGGTCCCTTGTTCTTTTATCTATCTAGAATGGACACGGCTACTCTTCTGGGAGTGATACTGACCATGATGAACGTGGACAGTCAGATCTTACATGGTGGACATGAACCGGTGGGCAACTGTCCATTGACTAATACAGATGAGCTAGAGCTTCTGTTTAACTCAGCAACCAGGAAAGTGATAACGTCTCATTTTAACATGATGGAGACTCAGATGCTTACATATCAGATGGAGCTGGATAATTTTAAGAAAGAAATTACCGAACAAATAGAGAATATGCAGTATACTGTTCCTGGCGGAACTGAAAAACTAGGTAGGGATTTTCTGTCTCCTGTGTATGAATAACCTATTTAGCAAACGAAAGAGTGTTTTGATTACAATTGCAAGAATTATGATTAAAGATAGAGCGTTCTTCACCCCTTTGAAAAGTATTGATGGGTTATAATGGCTTGCCCTTTTGCTTTTTATTCGGAAAATAAAATTTTTCTTAAAATTACAAAAATATCTCTCAATTTAGAGAGATATCTCTTAAAAAATAGAGATATTCCCCAACTTAAAGAGATATTTCATTTTTAAGAGAAAGGGATATCTCATAAACTAAAAGAGATATTTCTTATACTTAGAGAAATATCTCTTTTGATAAAAGAGATATATCTCTTCAGCTTGAATAGAAATCTCTTTCTCCTTGATTGATATCTTTTTCGTGAAAAAAGATATCTCTGAACGTTAAAGAGATATCTCTTTCATCCTGAAAGATATCTCGTTTACTTTATCTTTCCAAGTTAAAGAGTTATCTCTTAAAGTAAAAGAGATATTTCCCTTAGTTTATGTTAAGAGATATATATCTCTTGTAGTGAAAGAGATATCTCTCAAAAGTGTATTAAAGAGATATCACT
The DNA here is from genome assembly GCF_032062105.1 of Saccostrea cuccullata. Classification (NCBI taxonomy): domain Eukaryota; kingdom Metazoa; phylum Mollusca; class Bivalvia; order Ostreida; family Ostreidae; genus Saccostrea; species Saccostrea cuccullata. Next base: position 4,968 of record NW_026925948.1, read on the forward strand.
CAAGCAAAAAGAGATATCTCTTAATTGCAAAGAGATACCCTTCGTCAGTATTTTTTTAAATTTTGATATATTCCTAAAATATGCCATATTATAGCTTTACTAAACATGACAAGTTATTAAGATTTGACTAAATTTCATATTTGTAATAGTCGATTATTTCATAAGCTTAGAAAATTCGGTCCATTGCATTTGAGATTATAAATATGCTTACTTTCGTTTTCCTTAATGTTAAACTTTTAGCATTTGATCAACGATGTATCCATTATTGTATGTTAATCGTTTCAAACATGGGATTTATAGCATTTTTGTCTACATAGTACATAAATTATTCTGGGCATTGCATGTTCAGTCTTTTTCTTAAAACAGTGAAATTATTCCAGAAACTCTAATTACTCCAGTACTTCTTGTTTCGCTATCGTTTTAAAGTTGAGAATTTATTATTTTATTTCAATGATCACTGGAAAAGAGATATATTTTTCATTAAAAGAGATATCTCTTTAGCTTAGAAAGATATCTCTTTTTGAAAATTTCAAGAGATATCTCTATAACTAAGAAAGATATCTCGTTTAACCTTGTTAAAGATATATCTTTATCTTAAGAGAGATCTCTTCTCGTTTAAAGAGATATCTCTCTAGCTTATCTCTCTTACAAAAAGAGATATCTCCTTTATTTAAAGAGACATCTCTCTCTAATGTATAAAGATATCTCTATTAGTCAAAGAGATATCTCTATAAACTTAAGAGATATCCCTCAATGCTAGAGAGATGCCTCTCTTACTGAAAGGATTTTTTTATTTTATGAATACATGTAAATAGTTAAAGGGCTTGACATAGGATACCATCAAACAAGTTATAGAAATCTTTTCTAAGACTCAATTGTTAAATTCTTAATTAGTGTATAATTATAATTCATTAACGTACAAGGAATGATCGTTTTCAATTCAATGTATAATTCAGTTATATATAATTATATATATATAATTCAGTTCAGTTCCATAACTGGAAGGTCCTGGTTGCGATTGCGCATGCAATAAAATTTGAGCTACCTGTATGCTACATTACTGTCTTTATTTTTTTAAAAATTAAGAAATTTGAAAATTAACATTTCCGTAATCATGATTCAAAAACCCATATATCTAGACCTTATACAGGTAAAATTTTCATTCTGATTGTTTTTTTTTTTATATGAAATCCAACAATATTTATTTCGCATAGTATTAATTACCCTTAACGAGAAATTTGAATTTCAATAAAACCATATGTTTAAGGTTATTGCTACACAATGCTTTCCTGATTTAAAGGTTTACGACTTGTAAATGGACGTTCATCAGGGGAAGGAAGGGTGGAGGTCTACAAGGATGGAGTCTGGGGAACGGTGTGTGTAGAGAGCTGGGATTCTAATGATGCCAATGTGGTCTGTAAACAACTATTTGGATTAGATAGGTGAATGTCTTCTTGATTAGATATGTTTATAATAAATCAATGTTTTATTTATTTATTTGTGTTTGTGTGTGTGTGTGTGTGTTTGTGTGTGTGTGTCCGTTTAAGAGTACTCGTCAAAGATTTGAATTATTAACTGTTATCATTGTTTTTACATATTTAAAGTCAGGGTTATCAGCAACTCACAAGGTGTATTTTTTACACTCAATATTTAAAAGGCAAGGTGTTGCAGTTTCAACTGCAGTATTTGGAAAAGGAGCAGGAACTGTCCATTTAGATTTACAATGTAGTGGTGCTGAAACTGATGTTCTCGACTGTCCTCTTTCAACCACAGCCACCTGTACTCATTCAGAAGATGCCGGAGTTGTTTGTTTTCTTCCTAATCGTACGTGAATGTATTTTACAAATATTATAACCTCTAGATTGGATTTTAAGGCAGTAATCTTGATGTTTTGGATTTTACATTACAGGCCATGTCAGGTTATCCAAAGGAAATTCTACAAACGAAGGCTTAATTGAGGTGTTTATCAATGGGAAGTGGGGTGCTGTCTGTGATCAAGTGTGGGATAATGATGATGCCAAAGTCGCTTGTCGCTCCTTGGGATATTCTTGGTAATATCTTATCATGTCTTTTAAGTTGCAAGAGATTCATTGTTGAATATATTTTTTCATCGTAAAATATTAATTCGCTGATCTCATAACATTTCAGAAAGAGATTTCGTGTCAATTTAAGAAATTTGCGTTTGCTTGACTCTTTGCGAATGTTTTCAAGGCTTTTTGACTTCCATTCTCCATTATAATTCTTGCAAACCAGATATCAAGATAAATGGCAGGAAACGTGTCGCATGTTTCGTATTTTTTTTTAATTTTTATGGATTGATTCAAAGGGGTGTTGCGGTGAATTCGTCGGTTTTCGGATCCGGTAATGGACACATTTGGCTCAATGGCATTAATTGCAATGGGAATGAGGGTACTCTGTTACAGTGTGCAGACTCGGTAACTGGATCCAACAGGTGCAATGCTGGAAAAATCGTTGGAGTTGTATGTAATCCTACGAATAATGGTGGGTAAAAACAATAAAGTATACTTTGTTTTAGGATATACTAAACTTTTATATAAGATTTTTTTTGAAATTCAATTTCAGCTTCAGTTAGAATTGTTAATGGTAGCTCTGTTGATGAGGGTCGAGTTGAAATTTTGATTAATGGCCAGTGGGGAAGTGTGTGTGATAACGGATGGAGTAAAAGTGATGCTGATGTAACTTGTAAAAGTCTTGGATATAAAGGGTAAATTTCCTTTCTTTTTTAATTCATCTTCTTTTCTTCTTTTTTTTTCTTCTTTTTTTCGGAAATATTTGGTTCCATCTTTTCTTGTTTTAAAGAGGTTTGTCCGTTTCCTCCTCTGTGTTTGGAGAAGGCAGTGGCCGGACATGGTTAGACAGAGTGAACTGCTATGGAAATAAAAAGTCTCTCTTTGAGTGCTCACAATCAGTGATTGGATCAAACACTTGTCGTTATGGTAATACAGCTGGAGTGGTTTGTTACAACACAAGGAATGGTGAGTTAAGAGAACAGTTGATAATTCAAGATTTCAAAGATTGATATATTAATTGATTTATCCATTTTTTATTTGTAATTTTATAGATTCAGTTAGAATAGTTAATGGTAGCACTGTTCATGAGGGTCGAGTAGAAGTTCTGATAAATGGTCAATGGAGAAGTGTATGCGACAGAGGATGGGGCAAAAGTGATGCCCAAGTGACTTGCAAGAGTCTTGGATATACAAGGTGTCCTAGTAGACATATTATAATTAAAACTGATGTTAATAAAATATTTAATAAAAATAATTTAGAAATTCATAAAATCTATTAAATGTAAATAACTTAAAAGTTCAAAAATTTTAAAAGTTTTATACATTTACAATGGTAAATTGTACATAAAGGTTTCTAGGTAGATTTGTTGACTAATTATAAATTCTTGACGTATGTCATCATTTTGGTGATATTGCAGAGGTATTCCTGTCGCGTCTTCTGTTTTTGGAGAGGGTCCTAGTCAGATATGGATGTTTAACAGCGTTCACTGCTGGGGATATGAACAGTCTCTACTAGGCTGCACGAAATCAGTAATTGGGTCTGATGTGTGTACTTCTGGTAGAAACGCTGGGGTTGTTTGTTATGAAACAGGAAATGGTAAGTTATCCCGGCAACTTTAGCTGTACTCATATGTGAACGCTTTTTAATTAGCGTCTCATTCTTTGCCCTTATCATTTTTTAAATGCATCTGGAAGCTTGGGTACAAATGCGATAATTAATTATCAGTAAATGAGGAAGATCTGAATCTTAAATACATTTTTACTATAATTCCTTAACTTTACAAAATCTATACATATATGATAAAATACTCGAGGATAATTGCAATTTTTGGATTTTAGAATCGGTAAGAATTGTTAATGGTAGTTCTGAGTATGAAGGTCGAGTTGAAGTTTTGGCGGAGTATTTGCAATAAAGGATGGGATAAAAATGATGCTGATGTGACTTGTAAAAGTATTGGATATTCAGGGTAATTTCTCTTAATTTTTGAAACACTTAGCCTATCAAGAAAAAAGCGCCTTTTTTTTTTTACCTTAATCTATTTTTGCAATGTATTAATCAAGCGTTGCATCAAATGTTTCTGTATTCCTTTTCTGGATATCTTTGAGATTCGTGCAGTTTTCTTGTTTCCTAAAAGTTTGTTTGGTCTGAGAAAATGTAATGTTCAAATAAAAAATATGTAAGAGTCGACTTCCTCCAAATCACTTCCACAACGACCCTTGTTTTTCAGAGGTCTCCCGGTTTCCCACTCTGTGTTTGGAGAGGGACCTGAATCAGTATGGATGTTGTCCACAGGAAATTGTCATGGAGGTGAACCATCGTTACTGGGATGTATTCAGTCAGTAATTGCATCTAACAGCTGTAGTAATGGTGGACACGCTGGGGTCGTTTGTTACCACAATGGAAATGGTATTTCAAAAGGATAATTTTTCATTTACATTGAATGTATGTTTATTAACAAATCAAACATCCTCTTGTCGTTATTATTTGATTCTTTTATAGATTCAGTCAGAATAGTTAATGGTAGCTCTGCAGACGAAGGTCGCGTCGAGGTTTTGATAAATGGTGAATGGCAGAATGTTTGTGACATAGGATGGGACAAGACGGATGCTGATGTCACTTGTAAAAGTTTAGGATATTCAGGGTAAAGTCTCCAACAAAATAGTAGATAAAATAGCGTGTTTCCAAAGCCATCTTCAGAATACTAGTATAATATTTTTACCAATGTTTGTTTGTAATTTTAGATTATTTTAGGATATGACTTTATATGTACTGATATTAGATATAACTTATCATTTCAAGGTAATAATACGAATTCGACGATTTTGATATGGTACTAAATTATTACTTAATGATGACTATTCACCGACTAAATTGTTTAATAAATGAACGGATAATGTCTAATAGCCGAAAAGACACTCTTATATGGAAAAAAAAAATTAAAAGAGACAAATGACGTAATCTGTTCTACAAGATGTAGAGGGTTTATAAAATTTGTTACAGTAAGCAATAATCATTATACATTACACATGTACATGTAAATATTGATTCAAAATTTTCTGTAGAGGGCTCCCGGTCCTATCTTCTCTGTTTGGAGAAGGCGGTGGTGAGATATGGTTGAGTGGTATAAATTGTAACGGAAGGGAAGATTCCTTGCTGAAGTGTCGACAATCTACAATTGGATCAAGCAGCTGTAGTGGTGGGGCCGCCGGAGTTGTTTGCTACCATTCAGAAAATGGTAAGTCCATATATTTCACCGTCTAATGAGATATATACTGCAGTATTCCTGTAAAAGACATATAACTAATCAATCTAATACCCTGGTACTAGCAAAAATATTTTTACATTTCAGTCTTTTCCTTGGGCTTTATCTACTACTTTTTTATCTTTTAAATCAATAATCATTTGCTTTTTTACAGATTTAGTACGAATGATAAGTGGTAGCTCTGTACATGAAGGTCGAGTGGAGGTTTTCTTAATTGGACAATGGCAAAGTGTGTGCAGCAATATGTGGGACACAAATGATGCTAATGTGACTTGTAGAGGACTGGGGTATTCAGGGTAATCAAACATTATATTCAATGCAACTTCTTATTATCAACTATATTTTATAAATCCTTTTTTTAAATAGGAATCAATCTCAAAAGTTGATTAAAGCAATAGAAATTTAAAGAATAGAACAAACTCGGGCCTTAGAAAAATCAGAGGTGAAATCAGGTGTCAAAATGAAATAAGCATTCCGTGTCGACCGGTCACGCGCGCCTTCCTCTTCTCACCCCCATCGAGGGTAAAACGTTGACAATTCAGTAAAATTAACGGTAATGAGAAAAGGCAGCCAACATTTGCCTTCATGAAAGACATTATTTGCCGACAATGTCACTAGCTGTATCGATCAAAGCCTTTATGAAATTTTGAAATTAAACAACACTGTTAGTATTCTTATTTAATCAATATGCTGCCAACATCTCGCCTTGATTTAGAAATTCTTAGTACCGTACATGGAGTAGAGTATAGACATGCTCTTCCGCATGAAATCAACTAGGAGACATAATCTCAAAGGAACTAAGTTGACGATAGGAAAAATTGGAGCCATCACGTTTATTATCAAGTTTTAGTTTTGGGTTGACATTTAAGTCTTTTACTAGTTTTGAATATCTGAATATAAAAAGATGTGTCAGACTCTGTGGTATATCCTATTTTGAGCTGAAAGGGATATATCGATTCAACACAGGAATGGAAATAAATATTATCAATTAATAAAATGTCGTTGATATATCAAAATGTTTAATTTAAGACCAAAGAAAGAAAATTTTTCTTCTTTTCCCGTAAAAAGTTGCAATAGTTTTGAAAAGTTTTCAGATTCACTTAAATACCAAAAAAAAAAATAGGTCTGCTAAACATGGTGCACAATAAGTGCTAAAAAGAGAAATGCAATAGATTTTTTGTAAATGCTGAACTAATTTCTTACCATGTAAAATAAACTGATGATTTCATTTTGTTGTAAAAAGTCTCGGACATGATTACAGATTAAGATGGAAATCTATATAAATTTTCTCTCTTTTGTTTCCTTAATTAAACCCTAACTGTGATTAAAGTTTATGGTAATATTTTGGTAGAGGAATCCCGGCTTTATCAAGTTCATCCTCTGTGTTTGGAGAGACAAAGGACCAAATGGCTGTGAGCAACATTAACTGTAATGGAAATGAAGATTCTTTGATCGAATGTGTACGATCCATAAGCAGAACCAACGTCTGTAACAATGGTAGACACGCAGGAGTTGTTTGTTACAACACCACTAATGGTAAGAGAGAGATTTGGAGAGAGAGAAAGAGAGATGATGCTACTTAACCACTAATTTCAAAACTCTTTTTAGACATAATTCGAATAGAAAACGAAAATTCTACAACGAATAACAGCGTAGTCAATCCAGAGGTACTTATCAAAGGTATTTGGATTGGATTTTGTAAAGACAGTTGGGGTTTCATGGAATCAGAGGTCATCTGCAGAAGTCTTGGCTACTCCGGGTAAATCTCTTTCTCTCTACCTTTCTCTCTCACGTGATTTTTGCGATGTAATTTGATTACATTTCGAAAAATCCCCGATATAAAAAGTAGTTCGAAAATGACCCACTTAAAATTGTATAAAAATATAATCTCGAAAAGCTTAAAGACTTATACAACACTATCATGAAAGCTTTGTTATGTTTTTAAAGATAAATTATTTGGTCTCTATTCTTAACGGAGTAACGTTGTTTTTTGGTATTATTTCGATATCAATGTTTATTAGTTTTTGAATTACCTCATACTTTGGTGTCATTTCGATGATATTGTTCATTAAGTTATACATGTATACCGTGTTGTTTTTTTTCATTGTTCTTTAGTTGTTGAGTCATGTTATATGTGAGTGTTATTTTGATGTATTTTTTCAATAGGCAATATTTACATTTGCTAATGTATTTCCTTATATGACATTATAAATAAATTTGACGTTGGGCAAACCGCACGAGACTATCAGAAAGTCTTGACTGTGACGTCATATGACGCCGTAGTTACGTTGTGTTGCATTTCTATAACAATGTCCAAATAGCGTCTATTTTTCCTTGTAACACGAATAAAAGTAAAATATAAATATAAAAAATAAAGTACGTGATTAAATCTACTATAACGCCCGTCTGGCGTTATAGAATTTGATCACGTGACCGACTTCATGTTTCATCCCAATGAAACTCTCAAAATTATATTTTATTTCCTAATTGAGTGTGTTATTACAATGAAATTGTTCATTAGTTATTTAGTTCCGTTATTCTTTAGTTTTATTTCGATGTAATTGGTTCATTAATCATTGAAAATACATATACACAAAAATTGCATAGTGAAAAAAGATTATCGAAATATTATATAAGCATATAAGAAAAGGACAATTCTTATATTGTAGATATGGTAGGATTGTAAACCGTAGACAAGGTGGGAATACATTTGGTGAACTGTATATAAAAGGTTTTAAGTGTACTGGAGCGGAAAGAACATTAGCTGGATGTAAATTTGGAACCATCGGCCTAGGAGACTGCAGTAATACTGGTGCTATAGAAGTGGACTGTAATACTGATGTGAAAAGTAAGTATAGAACAATATATGGACTCTTCCAGATTTCTCTATAAAGGCTATTTATAGGAAATAAAAAATTTACATGTACAACAGCAATTTAAGAAGTGATAAAAGAAAATATTTTTCTCTTGTTCATGGTTGAAAAATGAAGAAGATCATTATGGTAAGCATAATTCTAGGTTATAGGGTACACAAAGGGCAAAAGAAAATCACAAAATCAAAATAAGACAATTTCCAAATTTTCTCATTCTATGCAAATTTTCATGAAATTTATATCACATTGTGTTTCAGTGAAGGATATGGAGATAAGGAACAGTATTCAAAATCAAAATCCAAAAACAATGCAAAATAGGAGCACAGCAAACACGGACCTCCCCAAAAAAACATTCAGAAAACACAGAGATCCAACTTGCCGATCTAACAAATTTATATATTTCACGCAGGGGCATGAAATAATTTCGCCAAGGGATGCTCAATCCTCTTTGGCACCTGATCCCCTTCTGATAATGTATAAGTCCGTGTTTGCTCTGCTCCTGATTTGTATTAGTTAAATAGACTTTTAAGTTTGAATACTATCTCCATCCATTTCATGCAATAGCAGCACATGCTTTTTTTTTTAGATGTCAGATAGGCAAGCATGTGTCCTGGTTTCCCCGAACTGAAAAGTATCGAAGAACCATGCACACTTACTCTCGAATTCTGCTTACATTTTACCCCAATTTAATATATTATATAATAATCCATAAATGGCAGTTTTGTTAGTAAAACTTGATTGATTGAAAAGAAGTGTTCATTTTCACGTATATACTTTATATATACTATGACAGAGCTATTCCGACTTGTAAATGGGACTTCAACAAATGAAGGACGTGTAGAGGTGTTTATTAACGGGGAGTGGGGAATCTGTCCGCTTGCTCGTCTACGATTTCGCCAGCTTCGGCTATGTCCATTGCATTTCTTAAAGTTAATTCCTTTTCCTTTAGGAGTCTTTTTCTTAATTTTGACGATCTACACTTTTCAACAATTTGATCGCGAATGTAGTCGCCTGGCTTCTCAAATTCATAAGTTACGACCAGTTTGCGCAGCCTAGTCACAAAACTGTCATTTTTTCTGTTTCACCTTGTGCCGCGTTCCTGAACAAATGGCGCTCAAATGCTATGTTCCGTTTTGGTTGGAAGTACACATCTAATTTCTTTTTGGCACCGTCTAAATCATCTCCCTACTCCCCAAGGGTATCAATTATTTCTTTGACTTCATTTCCCGCGGAATGGAGAAACAAAGCCCTTTTGTGCTTTATCCGTATTTCCTGTAGCCATTATGTAAAATTCAAAGGTTTTCTTCCACTTATCCAACCTTTGGAAAACGCTTGTCTGGTCACCATTAACATCAAATGGATTAAGTGCAGGTAACTGCAATGCCTTTGCCATTATTGTTATCCTCGTCGCCAATGTACTGTCCGTGTTCTAGACACCTATAACAGAAAACACTGCTGCTCGGTTTAATGCTTTAATTCTAAACTACATAACTAAATGATTACACAAATCGGCGTGTCTGAAACTGTCAACATCAATTACTGAATTTGTATTTAACATATATATAACATTCTGCTGGTATAGCAAATTCCTAAATGTGGGAAAACATTAAATCTGAATGACTATTTTAAGATATGAACATTACATGACCATTTCCTAATATTTCACCAGTAAACTAAGGATATAAAAAGGAATCACGCTTCTATACTGAATAGAATACTCCTTTGTAAAACAAGCCAATTTTTTAATTTTTAATAAATGTTCGAAAGGATGTATTCACAGTGACAAAAGAATTGACCTATAGGAGGAAACAATTTCCCGGAAAAAGTGATATTTAAATATTAATATTTATTTGTTATTTTCTACAGTATATATGTCGAAATTTTTCAAATTTGTTTTTTATACCTAAAATTTATTATTTAAAACTTTACAATAAACCTCTGAAGTTGACCGAAACACCATTTTGTCCATTAAAGCGTTTATTTTTGCATGAATTTGGCCTAGAAGTCCTTCAAGACAGGTCTGCTCCTAAATAAAATTTAATATTTTTATAGGGTATGATGTAAGGAATGATTTCAGATAGGATTTTTAGGGGTACCTCTGCCCTAGGGTCCAAATTCATAAAAAACCTACAAAAAATAAGAAAATTATTGAATAAGAATAAGAATAAGAATAAGAATAAGAAATAAGAAATAATTGAAAATTTGCTTTAAATTTATACCTTTTATTCTTATAGACGAACTACCTCAGTTGATATATGACTTGGTTTTACACCGTGAAAATCTTCTTTTTAAAGTCGGGGGTTCGAATCCACCTGGCACCTCACTTTTAAATTTCGCCTTTTCAAAGACTATTTTAATTTTTTTATAGACTTGTGTATATCCTATATGTATGCCCATTTTTGATAGATATAAGAAAAACTAAAGAGATATCAAATCGTGACAATCAAATGTGGTGTTGTCAGTCAGGCGGAACAAACCTCACCTAGGATCACATTTTCTCCAAGGACAGGAAGAACTCACTCTGTGTTATTTGATACAGGTATTCTTGGCAGCATTGAGCTGCGATGAATTTCAATTGTATATATTCCTTAGAATTTAATCACATTGATTTTGGCTACATATATCAGTAACTGTACTCCCTTGGATTTCATGTAGGCCTATACTTACCTATACAACTTGCACACATTAATGACATGTCTATATGGTATACATTATATCCACGGATAAATAGCCTAGACATAAAGAATAGAATTTCAGAGACAGAGACATTACCAATATTCACAATCAGAAGTAAAGACAGATATTGATTATTACATTTGGTGATAAGAAACTCAGAAAATCAATGAAAGGGTCCACTTACCTCCACACACTGAAAAAAAGATTTAGGAAAAAACAAATTTTTTAATGCATTCAGCCTAGTGTCATTAATCGGAACGAAAATCGACAAGCTTTTTGTAGAGAAAAACCAAGCCGGTCCTATAGGTCAGATCCCTATTTATTATGAAGTGATCCTTTGACGAGCAACTGGGAATAAGCTAGATACATGTAAGCCTTATTGAGACTTGTCCTTTGGTGTCATCTCTTAATATTCTTCTTAAGAACGATTGGGCCAGAAATGTTAAAACTTATGTGAAACCTATATTACATAGTGTAGTTTCAAGTTTCCTCAAATCAGGAGTCTTGGGGGTAAAAGGGGCCGCAACAGGAAATTAAAACTTTATATTTTGGAAAAATCTTTTAAAAATATTCTTTTCAGGAAGAACACAGCCATGATTAGTCTTATTGATACGTTAGCATCCTCAGGTAATATAGATTCAAGTTTGTTTAAATCATGTCCCCAAGGGTAGGGTGGGGCACAGTAGGGGATTAAATTCTACATAGGAATGTATAGGGAAAATCTTTTAAAATCCTCTTCTAAAGATCAGTCATATTTAAATGGAAGCATTCCCGGGTAATGTGAAGTCACGTTTGTTATAATCATGTCACCATGAGTTAGAATTGGGCTATAAATGGGCGATCGAAGCTATAAATAGAATACATAGGGAAAAGTCCTCTTCTCGAGAACAGCAAATCAATGATTACAATGGCTGAAACGCAATTGTTGCCAAACCAATCGTCTAAATTGTTGGTGAAACGTACGTGGTCGTTCATATTACATTAAATATCATATCAGGATCAATCGTTTGCTGGTTTAATCGTGCGTGATTGTGCGGTAAGAAAATTCGAACAGAATCAAAGCTCACGGCCCTTTTATACCCTTTGATAGAACATGCAACAATATGTCATAAATTACATCTTAACATATCAATAAGAAAAAGAAAATAATTTCTTAAGGTAGTCCGATCCTCAGGTTTATAAAATTAGCTGTTAAGTAATCAAAAATACTCTGAATCCAAGGAAATATATATATATATATATATATATATATATATATATATATATATATATATATATATATATATATATATATATGTATGTATATATATATATATATATATATAACTCATTCTTCAGTGCTGAGTTCAGATGTGTGACCAAAGGGTTATTTTTTAAAAATAATCAATTTCATAATTTAAAAGTATCGTTGAATCCACAAAGTTTTGTAAATTAATTCATAGTATTTCTTTAATGTTATAGGTTAAAGTTAGTCATACATGTATTATATAGGGAAAATTGTATAATCCCCTATATTTTTGCAGAAAAATTGGAATATAAGCAATGCATATACTCATTGGTATCTATAAGGCATTTCTTGTAAATCCAAGAAAAAAATATATAAAAAACAAAATACAACATGATGTAATCAACACATATGCTGTTTAATTATATTTATTACATATATATATATATATATATATATATATATATATATATATATATATATATATATATATATATATATATATATATATATATATAGGTAACAAATACGCGAATCAAAAGTCAAATGTTAAACCAAAAGTACTCGACTCGGACAAAAGTGCACACACAAAACATGAAATTAATATAGTCTATGCCGTGGACACATTCCATGTTTTTTTTTGACTTTCCTGTTATTTCAAATAGAATGATTCATTGGCTGTTATTTTAGCAATCATACTGAAAGCTATTATGTTCGTAACGGTCGTCAATTGAAATCCAGTAAATGCAATACAACAATGATCAATATTTTTTTATTCCTCAACTCATATCCATAAAACTATTTATACTATATCCTTACTCAAGTATCCAATCATATCAATATCAATCTATCTGCTTCCACTTTATTTATTGGAAAATAAAGGAGAAAAGAAATATATTTTAAAAATTCACCAGTATTGAAGAATGAGTTATATATATATATATATATATATATATATATATATATATATATATATATATATATATATATATATATATATATATATATATTGCACACACAAAACATGAAATTAATATAGTCTATGCCCCATTCCTTTGACCCTGTTATTTCAAATAGAAGACATTCTCCGCCCATTCTTCATGACGAAGATTTCTCTTCATATGATCTTACTGACTTAGAACAGAACCTGAGCCAATCAAATAAATGGATTAAAAAATAACTCCTCCCACGGCTGTGTCATATATAATGCTCAAATTGACCGCTCGTTGTACAGTTCGAGCACGCAATCAATATCGAACACACACGGTTTCAGAATAGACTCCAACCCATTCAGGTTAGCACGGGATTATATGAAATAGCTTGATAATTTACTTGGGAAATGGTATGGTGAAGATATTAAAGCTACTGAACTAATGAATGTCCTTGTTACAAGAATAGTAATATCTATATTTTTGAAAAATGATTGTATTAAAATAACAAGGCCCTTGTCAGTAGGAGAGGGTATCGCTGTCAAGGGTCAAATAAAAATTTGATGAAAATTGTTACATACGTAAATCTGTCTTCAAAGACAAGGTTCATCTCTGATATACATGGCGATGATTGTATTTTCTGTATGAACCGAAATGTGAAAAAAATAATATTCAGAAAGGCAACATAAGAATTCAAAATAAACTCCTCCCACGGCTCTGTCATATACATATAAAGCTCAATTTGACTTCTCCTTGTACATATCGGGCACGTTATCAATATCGAACACACGCAGTTTCAGAGTGGACTCCAACCCATTCAGGTTAGCACGGGATTATATGAAATAGCTTGATTTACTGGGGAAATGATATATTAAAGATATTAAAGCTACTCAGTCAATGAATATCCTTGAACAAGAATCTTAATATCTATATTTTAAAAAAATAATTGTGTTAAAATGGCAAGGCCCTAGTTAGCAGGAGTGGGCATCGTCCCCTAGTGTCAAATAAATATATGATTAAAATTGTGACAAATCTGTCTTCAAAGACAAGGTCCGTCTCAGATAAACATGACGATGGTTGTGTCTTCTCTATTTACCGAAATGTGAAAAAATAATATTCAGAAAGGCGACAAAATATTACAGTGGAAAAAAAATTGTAGCAAGGGCTAGAAAGTTTAAATATCATTGCAAACAGCACGTGGGTTTTGAATAGTTTCTTTTTGTGTGCCGAATAAAAACCAGTAAAGACACGCCCATAAAACTGTCAAGTGAACCAATCAAACACCGTTGAATATTTCAGAAATTAGTAGAATTCTTCACCATGAAGAATCAATTCTTTGCGAAAAATGGAAGCATTTGATTGGCTGAAGAAGTAGGTTATGTTCTAATTTTAGTCAACACTTTTGTGTACAAAACAATGCAAGGAACCCTTTTGTGTTCATAACAATACCAATGCTGAAGCAGCCTTGATGCCATTCCTATAATCGATAACTCATATAATGAAGTGCATTGAAGTGGTAAAATTTTCCGTTTGGGTAGAAGTTTTTGAGCTATCTTTAGAAGTTAAATTGATTATCATATGATGACACATCCTTTTCTTTAGAAAGACAAATCCACACTTACAACGGAGCGCATTGAAGTGGTAAAATTTTCTGTTTGGGTGAAACGTTCTAAGTCATGTTTTGAACGTCAATTATACCATAATGACACGCCCATTTCTTTAGAAACGAAAAAGAAATATTTGCAATGTTTAAGGACACCTCGCTCTTCGTGAAAAGCAACATGAGTTACACCGAAGTGGAGATTTTTAAAGTTATAGAGAGAGAGAGAGAGAGAGAGAGAGAGAGAGAGAGAGAGAGAGAGAGAGAGAGAGAGAGAGTTGTAGAGTTCCCGCTTCTGTAAAACACGTATTGCAACTATTTTGTCCATAATTATGACTTTATCATGTGTATTGGAGTTACCACAACAGATGTATCGGTCGAACACGTGCTTACTAGGTGTTTATGTAGACCGTCAATTTGATTGGCTATTATATTTATGGAAACCTGTTCTACAGACATTCGAATGAACCTTTTGACCAAGTTTTCCTTTCTAAAGAAATGGGCGTGTCGTTTTATGACAATCATCGTTCTAAAGATAGCTCAAAACGTTTCAGTAAAACGGAAAATTTTACCACTTCAATCCACTTCATTGTAGTTGATCATTTTTCACACTTGAGTTACCTGTCCTTAAAACACGATATCGTACATGTGATTTAATTGAAGTTATGTATAAGTTATTAACTTTTTTGATAATTTCATGTTCCTATAAATATATTTATGAAATATTCTTTACCATATGTGCTACTTGAAGAATTAGTTGAATGTCCTACAGACGCATATCGCTTGGTAGTATGACTTTGAGAAACCTAGACTTCTACCTCTGCTCTGCACATTTACATGTATAAGTCCGCCTCCTGGAGAGTAATTCCTGGTTCTAATCTTGTTTTTCTTGAACCCATTTTTTCTATCTACAGATATGATTAGACTTGTGAATGGAGCTACAAGTAGAGAAGGGCGTGTAGAGGTGTTTATCAGGGGGAGATGGGGCACTGTGTGTGATGACGGTTGGGACTACAGGGATGCACTTGTTGTGTGCAGAAGTCTTGGATATTCAGGGTAAATACGAGGGTTGTCCAAAAAGTTCGTGGACAATGACGTTTTTGTGAAAATAAATGGTTCTATATAAATATTTTGTATATCAAAATATTTCTTATGATAAAACAAATCAGAATGATTTAATCTTTATTGATGTAACGTAATATTTTTGTAAAAATCGGGGTCTTTATAGGTCGCGGATAGCGCGCACGGACCAAGGTGAAAATGACACAAACTCTGATATAAAATGCACGGATTAAAATGATTATTTTCTAAATAAGACAAGTCAAAAATTAATAAAAATTTTATGTAACACATATAAAGAGGCTATAGCCATTTTATGATATCTTAAGTATCGCTCACTATATAGACAGTACAAATACTAAACAAAAACCCTAACAAATTTGTGCCAAAACTCGAAAAAAAAAATCGACGTCAGCTGTCCGCACTGGTCAGTGTCCGATCAAAAAATTAGTTTTTATACGATTGAAACAACGTAAGAGACAAAATATTTGTTAAAACAACTCAAAAGTATTGAAATATATTTTGTGTATTAATTTCAGATTGGTATATATGATTTTTCAACGGTGTGTACAAATTCGAAGACACTACAAAATTTAAAAACACGTGTAATTAACTGAAAATGGAGATTTCTATTCATGACGTTGTTATAAATCTAGCGCGGCGTCGGACTGGGCTGTGCAGTTTATGTATACAAAGTGTTTCTTTAGATGACGCTTTTAAATTCTTGTGCATTGTTTTGAATTTTAAAAATTAAATACATTATAATCTAAACTTAAAGATAAATGCTAGCACATGAAAGTGTGTTGTGCCTTAAAAAATAAATGAAGTGTGTGTCCATGAACATGTGTTAAGTCAAAATCCAAATGTTTGACGTTATAATGAAATTAGCTTAACGTCAGACTGGTCCGTGCGCACAATCTGCTATCTTTAAAGACCCCGATTTTTACAAAATTATGAAGTTTCCTAAATAAAAATTAAACCATTCTGACTTGGTTTTTCATAAGGAATATTTTAATATACAGTAGCTGCATATAGAACCATTTATTTTGACAAAAACGTCATTGTCCACGAACTTTTTGGACAACCCTCGTATTTACTGCACATGCATTTTTTGTATTATTATGTAGTTAGTAACGACAAACTTTGATTTTATATCTTGATGTTAATTTTATAGAAACTCTACTGCTCGCTCGGTAGCCTATTTTGGACGAGGATCGGGAACTATTTGGCTAGGTAACGTCAATTGTCAGGGGACAGAGCCGTCCATTTTCGATTGTAGGCACACTGGCTACGGGGTAAATTACTGCACTCACGTCGAAGATGCAGGTGTAACATGCAACTAATATGCTATAAATGTTTACTTAATTGTAAATCTTCACTTTTTATCAACAATTGTTTACTATGCTATGCACCTCTTGTGGAACCTCTCTGTTCAATGTTGAACTTTTCTTTTCTTTTCTGAGCGAATAAATTATGTTTACAACAAACTAACTTACAAATGTATAGGAATTTCCCCTTTCAGTTATGAAAACACCTAACATTTACACTAATGCACGACTAATCAATAGTCCAATATATATACGTTTCAAAAATCCACATTATCTCACCTCTAGAGCAAATGCAGTCTAATACAGCACTGAGTACCCCACCCTTCAATATGACGCATCATTTAGTTTACTGAGTAAAATTGTGCTACATTGTCTTTTAGATTTTTTTCTGACTGAAAATTACCCAACCTTATTTATGGTGGCATATTTGTGCCATCCACATAACTTTTTGTCAACAAAAGATATCACGTCAAGTCAAGATAACTATCTCGTCAACTCATGATAATTCTCTGGTTTGTCGTCAAGCACCGACTTTTATCTTGTAGAGTCAAGATAAGCTATCGTATTTTTGCGATAGCTATCTCGCCAAAACGAGAGAATTTATCTTGTATCACGATTAAATGTTATCTCGTCATGTCAAGATAGCTATTGCAACAAAACGTGATAGCTTATCTTGACTTGGCAAGATATAAAGTCGGTGTTTGACGAAAAACCAGAAAATTATCATGACTTGACGAGATAGTTATCTTGCGTGACATGATATGCTATGTTGACAAAAATTATGTGGATGGCATAAATATGCCACCATACTTATGCTTGGAGAGAAATTCCTTGATTTGCTCTTAAAAATGTTGTTGATATCTTATCAAACGTGTAATAAGAATCTGTTTCAAACTAACGTTTCGTCAGTTTTTCTCTGAATTTATTACGTTGCCCACAAAATCTTGAGAGATCATTCCATCTTTCCATTTGTTAAAATATACGCAGGGAAAATATTGTCATATTACATGTATATGGAAACTTTAAACATGTGCTAACCATACTTCTATATATTGTTTGTGATTTTTTTTTTCTTTTATACTAAATATAGATATAAATTGTATATGTTTATAGTGTACGTAAATGAACCATTTTTTCTCCTACATCTTCGAAACTGGAAAATAGACGATAAAATTTTATTTTTTTTTTCCGTTTATAATGATTACGTATAATCTGATTTGTCTATGTAATAATTTAGCCTATTGTTATCTGAACAGTGGAGTCTCATAATTCAAGACACTGATGTTTACGTTCATAAGCAGTTTGCTTTTTTTAATTAGTGGATATAGAAGTATGATTTGTTATTTAAAAAATACATGACTGTATATCTCAAAACGTGAAGCGTCCTGATTACCGAGGTTCTGCTACCTATTTTTTAAACTCTTTTTTGTATTAATATATCAAATATTTTACTTTCATTCTTCTCTTATATTTGAATCATATTATCACTCAACATATTTGATATTACAATAAATCCTTTCATAAGCAATTTTTTAAATTATTATTTTATGTAATTATGATTTATGTTTCCCCTTCATTTAAGTGATGTCAAGTCCTATAGTGTGTGTTTCGTTTTATTCGTTCGATCTATTTTATTAGTACCTTTTTTTCTGTAAAAATACTGTTAGTTTTTAAAGAAATAATATAGCCATGGTTACAAAAACGGATTAATCTGACATACGAGGGCTGTTCAATAAATAATGTCCCGAACTGTATGACATACAATGCAGTTATCGTATGATATGAAACTTGACTTTCTTTGATTATTAATTCTTTACTGAATTTATAACAGTTTATGTGACAACTTTTCCTCACATAGTTTTATCGTGAGAAACAAGGGCTATTCGAGACACTGCATTATAAATGAATGGTAAAGAATCAGTAAACTAGAGTGAAAATAAAGGCTTCATTAAAGCTGTTGTAAAACATGTTAAAAATCCCAAAGAAATATTCACTGAAATATGTATCATTTACAACAACCGATGCCTGATTTTTAGACAAATGAGCAGGTGGATTTCAATGATAAAAAAATTATATAATGGGCATCAAAAATGGGTAGTACTACCCTCCTTGCCAACAAAAATTATAAGAACTTATGTACTGTTTGCCAAATTTCAACAAATAATATTAATAATATAATAGTGTTGCATTATGTATGTAGTATGACTAAATAGTAGGCAGGGTTTGACACATGGTGCACGAGCCGGAGGCCTGACAAAAGCAAAGGTATGCACAAAGACAGATTTATATGCAGTTTTCGTAAATATTAGTGGTATTGTTGTGCAAATTTGTATTCGGGGAGACAGTTTAATATTTCAAGGAGTATATAAAAGAGGAAAGACCCAGAATCAGGATTTAACTATATTGAATTTCTTCCTGACAGCGTGCAAACCCGCATGACCTGAAGAGTTAATGGGTTTTCGGGATAAAGAGAAAGTTAATGTTTTTTTTCACAATAACAATATTTGCAAGATCTTTGACCTTTTAACTTGTTTCTATTTCCAAACTTGAAAAAAAACACCTTTCAGAAGAAAAAAAGAAGTCCAGGAAATCATTGAATGTGCCATTTTCCAGTATACTAAGGGTCATACCCAAAAATGAGTTCTAAAAACAATCAGACATTGGATAAAAAATGTTACGGACATGTATTTGAAATAAAAGAGATTAATAAGCAAAATCATGAAGACTAAACCATTGAAAAGCGTTGTTTGCTTCTTTCTGAGCACCGAGGACATTATTTATTGAACAGCCCTCGTAAGTCAATGTGAAGGCTTTCGAAAAGGATACATATGACCATGAGAATGGTGTAAGAAGTATTTCTGCTTTACCCAGAATTTGTAACTCTGAAATTGGATATTTAGCTGCTTTTGCATCACAAATAGTTTTGTAAAAATGTTCTGTTCTGTTGTCCGTTTTTCGTAATTTTTCCCCATACGTTCGAATTCGCTCATTATACACTTGAATTTCTTTCCAGTAATAGTCGCCCGCGTGTGGCAGTAGTAACGAGTTGATCCTTACGTCGCGGGTTCGAATCACACTGGGGGACGTGGAGACCAGTCCTTAGGTTGAGACCGTATAAACGGAGGTTCCGACCTTGCGATTTCCTGGCCCAGTGTTGCAAACAAATCAGCAAATTTTCTTTTTTTTAAAGTGAGATTATATAAACTTCTTATTAATTTTTTTTTAGAACTCAAAACAAATAAATTTTACGTAATATATTGTAAACCAGTGCACAGTCCTCAAAGGCCTAATTCTTCATGCTTTGAAGATTCAGCGATGTGTCTTCTTATAATGACCTAGAATGGGGGGGGGGGGTAAGGGGGAGTCAAACATTTGAACACATTTCATAGAACTTGTATCTGCATTATATTTTTTGAAATAAATATCTTCATCAATGAATAATCTTATTTGGAAAAGAACTACGAATGATAGTATTGTTCTCCCGTCCACCTCTAAGTCAATTCTGAAAAGTTAACATATTCGAATGATTTTCGAAGTTTTTATAGATATTTATATGAATTTTCCAAAAACGTTACTTATTTGGGATATCAAAGAAAGATAACTCTATAATTTTGGTAAAATTTGTGTTTTTTACTATAGAAATCAACGGAAAACGGAAAATATTTTTTAAAACATCTCCCCCCCCCCCGAAACAAAAATTCCTTTTTACAGGTAATATAGACTGTCATTTTTACAAATTTATGCCAAAGCTTTTTGTGTTTCACGGGGGGGGGGGACATATGTTTATAGACAAAAAAACGAAAAAAATGCAGATTTTTCACCAATTTTAAAGCTATTTACAACTAAATATTTTATTAAATTATATATGTTTTGTTTATGTGCGTAAAACATAAGAAAAGGTATGAGATACATTTTATCATATTTAAGACCATTTCAGAATATGGTGATTCTTGAAAGTTCGATTTCATTTAAGGAATGAATTTAATAGCTACCCATTTTATACGGTATAAACTGGGTTGGGGCAGTTTACGCTTTATAAACCGCGAAGCGGTTTATAAAAAAGCGTAAACTGTTCCAAACCAGTTTATACCGTATAAAATGGGTAGCTATTAAATTCATTGCTTATAATTTAATTTTCATTCATTTGATGTAAGAAAAAAGATGGTTGTTCTAACAAAATGACTTCAGCTTGTACACAATTTGAATGTAACATCAGGCGGATTGATACGTTTTTGACGCAAGTCATTGTGACGTAGGCAACCCATTTTATACAATATAAAATAATTTTTTTATCCAATCAAATACAGCGTTACAACCAAAATTAAATTATTTGAAAATAATGTCTAACCCCCTTTTTTCAAGATCTGTATTTTATGATAATTTGATTAATGATAATTAAAATGATTAATCAATTAAAATAGAATTGTTCTCTCTATTAAACAAAGATTTAATGGCCAAATTGCCATTAATATTGAACTTAATGGGTGTTAAATGTAGGCGGGAATCAAGAGTTAGAGTTCGTAGTTCTTATAGTAACTCATTTTAAATATTTACATTTTCAAATATTTTTCCTTCCGATTCTTTGCGAGTGAAAGAGCACTTCATTTTCTCACGTACCTGAATGAGCGCTTTCTCCATTGTGACGTCATAATAACACATTTGACGTCAAAACTGTAGATCTAGTATTGTTTTGATTAAAAAATAATCGTTGATCGAAATAACTTTTTCGTCGCTTCTTGATATCTGCTGGAGTGAAACGTCTATATGTTCATGTCCTTGTGATTTTTCAAAAATTAAATTCATTTCTCAAATTACTTCTTATAAGCATGATGAGTTTAAATGTTTTTTTTTTTTGTAAATATCTTGCCTCTTTGGAAGTGTATTGTGTTTCAATACGACGCATAAAAATTTTTACCACAACCTTTTACGCTATATATGCGACGATATCGATGGTTTAATGTTTACATGGTCGATGTCACTGCTGAAAGTGCTAAAGATTATAGGAAAAAACAAAATCCTCTGCAATATTTTTTATTTTACATGCAGAATATGTCTTCTAACGTTAAGGCATAAGTGGTCTTCACCGTAACACATAGTATATTGAATCTCTTTCGTTAATGAAAATTCATACATGTATCCAGTTAAATACGTACGCAGTCTGAATCTCTTATAGGAAATTATCTATACGTAGATGTAGATCCTAAAAAAAATTTCTTATATAAAATTCTAATTTTAGAATAAGGACATTAACCTCAAGATATAAATTAATTTAAAATTTATTTTTTAAGAAATAGATTTCAATGTTCAGAAATACTCAATAGCTAGACGTGTCAAATCGTAAAACATGCACGCAGATAAAAAAAATATGGTCAGCGTTTACCAACATTCTCAGTGTATCATTTATAAATTATTCTTTCTCTACTTTAGAAAAACAAACCCTTTTGTCATGAGCGCAAACATATCACGCTCCTTATTCCGGAAAGAGTTACAGCAAACATTCTTTTTTTTAATCACCACATGATCACGTGACGCCGTGCAATCGCATCCTTAAACGGAGTGCCAATCGCGTTTTCTAATTGGAGCAGCATTGGATTTGCCGGTTTTTTTAATTTCAACTTTCATTTATATCTAATAAGTGTAAACAAAGGTAGATTCACATACATATATCTTCATTCAAGTACCTATAATGAGTAGCACATACAGGTATCAAACTAACATCAAGATACACACATTAACATGTACACATCTAGACACATGTGAAAGTTGTTTTAATCTAGAAAAGAGAAAGGAGGAGAGAAAGAAACAGTAAAGAAAAGGGGTATAGTGGGGTTTTTTCTTGTCATAAGTGGGGGGGGGGGGTGATAATAAACATTTGTTTCTTGGAAAACAGTATATACATGTAGGTATGTACAAATGTACATAATGTACATAATATATTACAGATGCTCTGTCAATTTTTCTCAAACTTTATGTATTTGCATTGCTTAAAAAGTAAAATTTTCTCTATCAAGATTCTGTCCACAATAATTGTTTTTTAGAGTCTTTATGGACATCCTTGTTCTTAGGTTTGCCAAATAATATTGTTGTTCTGTCGAAAACTACAGATACATTACACTTACACAAAAACCACTCTTCAATATCACTTCAAAGCTCTTTTACTAAATACATTCAACAAAAAGTTGTTCAATTGACTCAATGTCAGTCTTACAGAAACTGCAAGCTGGAGACTCCTTTATCTTCACTTTGAAAAGATATAAATTTTTTGGAAGTATTCTATGTAAAATTAGAAATTGTAGCCACTGGAGTTAAGATTCTTATGTAATTTTATAGGGAAACTCAAAAAATTTATTCCATTCAGGCATGGTGAATAGATATTCATTTTCATTCTATTTTAAAACTGAAGTACTTGATTCTTACGTTCTCTTAATAAGAATATAATACATGTCTTTACAGCCTGTCATATTAATATAAAACATCTTCAAAGAACTGGGTATATTTGGACCATAAGGAAAAACCATATTAAGGTCAGACGACACGTTCCTCAAAATCTGTTTTCTATATCTTCGTAATGTATGAAAAATATTCAAATTTTAAGAACATTCTGATTTCTAAACCAGTTTCTGATTTGAAAAGCTAAACCAGTTTCTATCCGTCCGTCCGTCTGTCTGTCCGTCCGTCCGTCCGTCTGATACGCTAAGGGGGAGCCATCTCTAATCCGCAACTCCTCTCATACCACTGAATGAAAATTGATGAAACTTTCACAGAATCTTTATTACATATTGCCATTGTGCACCTCCTATTTTACTTTTTGATCCGACACATATTTTGGGTTTCCCGGCCACAGGAAAACATGGACTTTTTCACCAGTTATAACCATATGGGAGGCGGGGGGTATCATTTAGTGAGCTCATCGCTCACAGTACCTCTAGTTTTTAATTCAAAGACTTAAACATTTGAAATTGGAAAATTATTTTTCTCCCCCAATGGATTATATAAGAAAAACTACCCATGGTATCTTGCAGAAATGCCTGGTAAGGTACCTCAATTTTTTGTGATTAAACATGTTTAAGTAGCAATACTTCAATGACAAACTGTTAGAAAAATCTATCTATTATTAAGGAATGTCTCGTCTGTCCTTAATTTGGTTTTTGTTCACAAATTTGTCTATCACAGCCTGTTTCAAACTAGAAACATCAACAAAATTTGTTTTTATACCAAGATCTTTAAAGGTGTCTAGGCTTAAAAAAGTATTATCTAAGTTAAACAAGTCACTTATGAAAACAAAACCAGCATTAAAATAGCTTTTAAGAAAGACAGAAGACCTACCCATGATGATTTTTGGATTATACTATATGTGTTCTTGGAATATATTTTTATTTTTCTGTTGTTCTGCATAAATATTTTAAGCCAACTTCTAAGGACTTCTACCCAAAAAGTGTTATTTTCTTACACAAATTAGCAGTAAATTAAAGTCTGTACCCATTAACAAAAGATTTTTAATATATGTATGTATTTGTGATTAAAATAATGTTACCCACTTAGAATCAGAGTGGATTAATCTTCTTAATGCT
The DNA here is from genome assembly GCF_032062105.1 of Saccostrea cuccullata. NCBI lineage: Eukaryota > Metazoa > Mollusca > Bivalvia > Ostreida > Ostreidae > Saccostrea > Saccostrea cuccullata. Next base: position 29,521 of record NW_026925948.1, read on the forward strand.
ATTATAAACTCTGAATAATCAATCATTCTAAGGCCACCATCACTGTAGTCTTGAATGATAGTATTTCTTTTTATTTTATGGACTTTACTTCCCTAAAGAAAAAAATAAATTTCATCCTCAAATGCTTTTATAATTTCTAATGGTGGATTAGGTAAAGTTAGTATAAAGTGATTTAATTTAGAGATAATCAATGTCTTAATGACAGTTAACCTACCAATGGGTGTTAATGTCCTTAATTTCAACTTATTAAATACCTTTTTAATCTCACTTAACTTTGATGTATAATTAAAATTAATCATGTCTTTCTCTGTACGGAAAAATTAATCCCTAAAAGATCAGATGTTGTGGTTGTGCTATTCCAGTTAACTTCCATCTAGAATGATGATATATATCTTTTGAATTTTTTTTTACTTCAAATCCATATCATTTTTGTTTTTTGAATATTTATTTTGGGCCCTGATAAATTTGTAAAGTAGTCTAATTCTCTAAGAATTCCAACCAGAGATTCAGGCGATCCATCAGAGATAAGTGATAGGTCATCTGCATATTGAGAAATCTTATACTCTTCTCCGTGCATTGTTATACCTTTGATATCTTTATTTTTACGAATTAAAATACCAAAAATTTCAAAACACAATAGGAAGAGATACAGGGATATAGGATCACCTTGTCATCCCCTTTCTGGATATATATAATCAGATATAAAAACCATTCTGTATGACACAGGATTTAATATTGCTGTAAAAAGTCTATTCAACGGCGAGGTTCCAAAATTGAAAAAATCAAGTTTTTCAAGAATAAAATTCCACGAGATAGTATCAAAAGCCTTTTCAATTTCTATAAGCATTAAAAGTCCTAGCATTTGATTGCATTCTGTATAATCCATAATGCCATAAAACAATCTAATATTTTCTCCAATATATCTTCCTTTTAAAAATCCAGTTCGATTTGTATGTATTGATTTATTAAAAACCGATTTTATTCGTTCGCCTATACACACAGATGCTTATTTATAAATAACATTTAAAAGGCTAATGGGGCGCCAATTCTTAAAAATTCTTTTGCTTTTCTTTTTTTTTGGTATACAAGTATTAATTAAGGTCTTCCGTTTCCAACGGAAGACCTTATTGTTTTCCTTCGGTTTCTTTTTCCCTATTATTATTTTTTTTTCTTACCGATTTTTGTGCACGCGAGTTCTCGGAAACGGCTCGGTCGATTTTCACAAAACTTACAGATCTGATAGATATTGATCTGAACCTTTTTGGAAATTTTTTATAAGTACGTCGTCACTTCCGGTCGTGAGATATGAACGATTTACGGATTTTAAGAGGGTCGGCTTGTCCAGATAACTCCTCCTAAACGACTTAAGATAATGAGTCAAGATTATCAGTGAAAGTAAAGGAAGGTTTGTTGAGTTGTATATGGGTGTCCAAATTTTTCTGGCGCAAAAGGTACCGGAGCTCGGTCGGGCCAAAAAATGTCTCAGAAACATCTCACAAAATTTGACACCTTTTGTTTCATATCGTCTTACCTGTTCACAAATTTTTAAAATATATTGAAGAGAAGTTAAGCAGAATGTTAAGAGCTTTCATATTATACCAAGAAAAGAGGGCTTTTTCCTCAAATTAGGGTCTCAGAAGGGCCAAAAGTCCTTTATTGATATCTCTGTAATGAACAATATTTTGTTATAAATTACTGAAGCAAAAACGTTTATCTTTACGATTTTCAACAATATATTGAACAATTGTGATCATAGTTACGTAATTAGGGGTCATAAGAGGAAAAAATGCTAAATCTTTGATTCTTTATATCCCCAAAGGGAGAAATATTTTGATAAGCAGTATTGAATAAAAGATGTTCAGAATCGTATTCTAAAAAATATACAACCATTTAATTTTTGAAAAAAGGCACCATTAAGGGCTGACCCCATAATATTTCTATTCTGCACAGCTCGAAAACAAGAAGAAATTCTGAAAAGTTGTTTGAACAAAAAGTCTTTAAAATCCAGAGCCTCATCATATCATATGAAGAAAAAGGGGCTAAACCTTCAAAAAAAGGGCATAGAGGGGCCAACAGACTTTCATCTATAGACGTCTGATGATATATAAATCAAACAAAATAAATCAAATTAGGGAGTCTTGATAGCATCATGTATTAACAAAGATCATAGTGCAAATATCTCTCTATTCGAAAATTCGGACGGAAGACCTACTTGTTGCTCGCAACGAGAACGTTTCTAGTAACTAATCTATTTGCATCTGAAAATTGCCCTTTGGCGATCGGTCTGTCCGTCCGTCCGAGATCTCTTGTCCGGAGCATATCTTCTCTCTCCTTGGCCCAATTTGGCTCATACTTCACACACAGAGTGCCTTTGGGTAACCGGTGTGCATCGACCTTGATCCATGTTTCTAGGTCAATGGTCAAGGTCATAGCAAAATTATATGAAAAATCCTTGTCCGGAGCATATCTTCTCTCTCCTTGGTCCAATATGGCTCTTATTTACCCACAGAGTGCCTTTAGGTAACCGATGTGCAGTGACCTTGATCCATATTTCTAGGTCAAAGATCAAGGTCATAGCAGAATTATATGAAAAATCCTTGTCGGGAGCATATCTTCTCTCTCCTTGGCCGAATCTGGCTCATGCTTCACCCACAGAGTGCCTTTGGGTAACCTGTGTGCAGTGACCTTGAACCATGTCTCTAGATAAATGGTCAAGGTCATAGCAGAATTATATTAAAAATCCTTGTCAGGAGCATATCTTCTCCCTCCTTGGCCCAATTTGGCTCATGCTTCACTCACAGAGTACCACTGGTCAATGGATGTGCAGTGACCTTGGTCGAAGTTTCTAGGTCATGATCAGAATTAGCTTCTCTGTTTAAAATCTTTATTAGATGCATATTTTTTCCCCGTTAATTCGAGTAAATTTATATAACTGGGGATACAAGATAACTTTGATATATATCTGTAAATTGGCAATATCCGTGAAGTCGTACTAAATGACTTTTACTGTAGCACACAAATTTTCCTCTTCAAAGTAAACCCTTTTAAACTACCTTACATTTTCATGTTCATTGTTGAGAGCGGGACCCTTTGAGATGGCCACCATCTCAATGATACCTAGTTGCCCTTGTAATAAATATACCAATATCTAATAAAAAAAAAATCAAAAAACTCACACGTAAATCCATCCGGTCCCGGACTTTTATCATTTTTCATGTTTTTCAAAAAATATAAAACTTCATCCTTAGTTATTAGTCCTTCTAATTTTGCAGATTCCTTTTCACTTAGTCTTGGTATATCATAGTCTTTTAGTCTATTGTAAATGCTATCATCTGTTTTTAGATTTTCTCTTTTTTTGTATAAATTTTCATAAAATAATGTTACGTTTCACGAAGTGTACCTGTGAAATTCGGATTAACTCTTGTTTACAAGTTTGGAATATATGGAACTTGAATAGCGGCCCACGAGTTTATTACACGATACCCTCGGCTTCGTTACAATATCTTTGTTTCATTCTAATTGTCGTCTTAATTGAATATCGTATATTCATTTTCTTTAATAATTTTAGGGAATTTGTTAACTGATATAATGTCTAGACTCTAAACTTGCAAAATACTTTGTCGCTTATTCGTCTTCCTCAACCCATTTAACTCGAGATCGAATGCACTCGCCTTTCATTTTAATTACATGTATTCTAATTTTTTCAATTTCTTTTTGTTTGTTTGATAAATCTACATTACTTTCCGCCATGTTCTGTTCCAAGCCTAATATCTCTTTTTCTAACTGATTTTCTCGCTCTTTCATTTTCTTCTTCTATGATATTGTTTTCCCCCTGACTTCCATTAGCAGAGTATCAAAAAATAATTTATTAGGTATTGTAAATTGTAAATTTTCATCATTCGCAGTACCTAATTTTTCCATCTTATAAACTGGGCATGCATACTGGCTTTTGACCTCAGTTATCTTATGATGAATTATAAAAGATTGAAGTTCACGACATTAAAAGTATTGTTTTAACTATACGTTTTGTAAATGATTAGTTTTTATCGAAAGAAAAATGTCCTCTTTGATTTCTTAGATAGGCAGATAACTTTAAGCACATATTCTGACCGATGTAACAAATATATTTCCTAAATATTCACTAATTATTTGTCTACCCCTACTTAAGGTTTCAAAAGTATCAAGTGGATATTGTGATATTTCTGCCGTTCTTATTCTGGTCATTAAGTAGACTCTACGTTGACCACTGGTGTTGATTTCCGTAAAAATTTTATAGGAGAGCTCTAAACACAATTAATGAAAATCTGTTGACTTACTTCCTCATACACTTGGCCAGCCTTTAACAAGTCTAAGAACACAATTACTGACGTTTACAAACAAGTGAAAATTGTGTGAGGTAATTTTTATTTTATTTTAATTAATTGTATTTTTCAAATGATCTACTGTCTTGACATTATTATAAGTGCTTATAAGACGACGGTATCTTTTGCAATTACTCGGATATTTCCCGACGACGAATGATAAAACATATATCATCAAAGTTTCATGTTTTTCCTTTAACAGTATCTTTTTTATCTGCAAATACTTCTATTTTGTACGAAAGCGATACTGTTGTGGTCAAAAATCTATATTAAACATATTCATAATTTAAATTGTTAAGACTGCAAGTTGGGTATGCTCGTTCATTTTAGCATATTTATTTTTAATCATTTTATTTAATTCGAATCTTTGGTAATGAAGGCAATGTCCTTGCTAAATACTCTGTCTTGTCAAATAAAAAGAGAAAATTTCCCGGATATAAATGCCTAGTAGACAGATGATGAAATAATTTTTACCGAAGTAACTTTTTCAATTTCTTTTTTATAGATTTAATGACTATATACCTTTAACCTCATCTATCCAAAATGCACAAGACCAATGTTCTTGGACTGATACTGTGCATGATGACAGTTGATAGTCAAACTATACAAAGTGGAGATGGAACAGTAGACCACTGTCCAGTGATTAATACAGAAGGACTGGAGCTTCTGATTAACTCAGCAGCCAGACAAGCTATAACATCTCATTTTAACTTGATGGAAGCCCAAATAAGTCAAAATAAAATTGAGCTGGTTAATCTTAAGAAAGACATTACCAAGCAAATGAAGAAGACGCAGAAATCCGTTAAGGAGCAAGATGGCATACTAGGTATAAGGTGTATTTAGTGCTCATAGATTCAATATTACCATCTGAAAATATTATCCTTATGACCTTTAAGCTATGGACAAGGTCTTGAAAATATTTTTAGCAATCGTTAATCCCTAACGATTCACTTTTACAAATATATGTTAAATCACTAAGTATCTCGAAGACATTCAAGTTAAGGTTACTAATTTAATATTACTATAAGTTATTTCAACCCATATGATTTAACGCTTCGAAAAGCTTGTCTATCGGTGGGAAACCTAATTATGTCTTTATATTTCAGAATAATGATGAGGCCAAAGATGAATTTAATTAAATACATGGACTTTGTGTTTAATCAAATTTAAGCCTATGATTTGTTTTTGCATGCTTAAAGATGTACGACTCATGGATGGAAGTTCACCAGAAGAAAGAGGAATGTATGGACCCTGGAGACCAATGTGTGACGATAGTTTGGATTCTGATGGTGATGATGTGGTCTGTAAACAACTATTGGAATTAGATAGGTAAAAGATTCTTTTTTTCTGAATGTCTTTTCCTCTTTTTTATGTATTCTGTATATTTTGAATCAGCACAATATACGGTTTCATTTGTGCAAGTGCTATGATTAGCAAATATTGATTGTACATGGATATGGGGTGATTTTGACGGGTTGGTCGTAGTATATCAAACAATTTTTTTGTAATTGTTGGCCTAGCTTGTTTATCAATGAAATGACAATGTTGTATGGAACATTAATTTGTTGCCGCGCGAACCCAATCGTGAACCCAATTACAAAAAAAAATCCGTAATTCAATAAAAAATTATTTAAAAGAAGCAAAAGAATGAGTGCACTTAAGTACGTCATTTGGAACCTTTTCGGCTACCCATTTTAAGCTAAACATTACAATATATCGCTAAATTAATCTATGATTAATGTGCAAGCATATGCTCTTGATATTTATTTCTAGAATTTTTTGTCATACATATTTCTATGATTACAGAAAATGTAATTGAAAAGAACATGTAAAAGCCTTCAATTCCGGAAAATTGAATGGGACCACTTTCAAATCTAAGATATCCGCAAATAGGCGGAGACATTTAAACCGCATGGTTGTGGAATGTAAACATTAGCACATATGATTTTTTCGCATTGCGAATTGAAACGGAGAAGAGAGAGAGATCGTGTTGATTTCATTGTGCACAGTTATTAAATGATTCTAATGTTAAGGGATGGGGTAAATGTCTCGCTGTGCAGACCATAATACAGAGGCGACATAAGCCTATACATGTACCTACCAATGACACTGTCAATACCAGAATTCTTTCAAAACACCCCTAACGAAAAGCATAAAGATAAATAAGAGACATATTATCTTCAAACCCTATTAAAATTTGCGCAAAAATCTCCCATAGTTTGAAGTTGGAAGTACGATAGATAATGTCACAACAGAGACTTAAACACAATAAAATAATTTTCAATGAAAGTGTTAGCGTATCGAACAGCAGAAGGTCACGTGAGAAAGGTGATTATAATATCAATCGTTGTTGCTCAGTGACCGGTTAATTTAGTAGCTATCTCGATCCTAGTTTGGGGACATTTTTTTGAAAATTAGATATGAGCCGCAACTAGGACAATTGTCATTTGGATATGTATAAGTTTAAGTTAAAATACATATTCTGTGCAAATAAGAAAAATGGCCAAGTTGCGGCTCGATTTAAACAAAGTCGTTGAAAACTGGTATGCATATGAATAACAATAGAAATGAGACAAAACTGTTTGACCCCCGTCTCAAAAGCTAGTGTCGTTCGGCATTATTTAATACTTTCATGTAATATAATATACCAAAACCTGCTCTTAAGACATTGTTTAATACCTATGAAACATAAATTTAATGAATTTTGGAATTTTATTTTGCGCAAAACATCGGGATCCAACTCTCATAGCTTAAGTGCACTCATTCTTTGTGCAAAATCTTATGCGTGAAAAGAAAAAAAACACTTGCCCGTCGAAATATGGATGAAATATTGCCGACTTGGCTTTACACAGTAATGAATCAACTCAGCATTTAGATATATCGACGTATTGTCAATTAACAATGGTAATTTTCATTTTTATGTCGATACTATATATCCTAGTGAGATAGAAGGTACCACAGAGTCTGACAAATCTGTATCGTATTTGGATATTTTACTTGAAAAAGACGTTAATGGTAATCTAACAACCAAACTCTATGACTGTATTGCCATGGCTTTAATTTTTCTATCAACTTTCCTTACTAATGCATCAATATACCTTCATCACCTGCAAACGAAGTTCATATATCTCAGTTGATTCGATACACAAGAGCATGCTCTATGTATGAACATTTTCTAAAACGTAATTTGTTGACAAACAAGTTGATGAATCAAGAAATACCAGCTGACCCCTTTAAAAGTGATCAATTCATAAGTTCTATGGTCGATACAATGACCTTTTCAGCAAATACAATTTATCATTGAGTCAAGCGTCTGACATTTTTCATACTAATTATTAGTCCATTTTTAATACACTGAATTGACAAAAGATTTTCCCTTGTTTCCCAAATATTACAAGAAGATGTTCACTTCCCATGGCACCTGATCCCACCTCTGATATTTTGGAGGTCCGTAATTGCTCTGCTCCTATTTCCTACTGTTATATGGACTTTTGATCATGAATACTGTTCGTTATCTCCATATGTTCCATTCAATAAAGCGGAACAAAATGCAAACTTGAACTATAACTCATCAAGATACACCCACATACCAAAATTCGGCCCGATATCTGAAACAATGTACAAAAAAGTGCTGAAAATCAAGTTGGACAGACTGCCAGACAGAGGGACAGCAAGATGGATTTCCGGAAAGAATTAGTTGAAAGTTTTTTTTTTTTACAAAAAAGAATCAGCAAAAAACAGTCCCTTTTTCATAACGTTGTAAATGTATTTAACTATTTTTTACATAGCATGAGTCGTAATACCAAAAATTAAACAAACTACAAGTAACGTCTTTAAAATTATAGTAAGTGGATAATATGTGTTTCCGTTGTCGGTTTCAATTTCGGTCATTAAGGGTACCAACGCTGGATTACTGGTGTTAATTTCTGTAAATCAAGTAGATCAGGCCACTTAACGAAGGAAAATTTATTTACATCCTTATTCACTAGACCAGCCTTCAGCCAGAATACAATTGGTGATTTTTACAAACAAGTGAATAGAATTCTGTAAGATACTTTTTATTTTATTATTTTAATTTTCAGTATTTCAAATTGGTGTATAGACGATTATATTGTGTTAGGTTTTATTTTGTTTATGTTTTCTTTATAGATCATTTACATTTTTTTTGTTTTTAAGGCAAACTTTATAGATAATTGAAAATATGAATAAATAATGCTTTTGTCATGTTACGCTTTTTTATAAACCGCTTCGCGGTTTATGAAGCGTAAACTGCCCCAACCCAGTTTATACCGTATAAAATGGGTAACTATCAAATTCATTTCTTAAGTAATGTCATATTATAAAAATTAATGTGACAAAAGGTATTTCTTAAAAAATGAGAATATATTGTGTATGTATTTCTTATATTTGCTTATACTTATATAAACAAGTTATTAATGTTTTGTCATTATATTAAGGTAGTAATATTAAAGTAGGAAAGGGTTTATTTTGAAATGCAGACAAACATAATTTAGCTAAAGCTTATCGTATTCAAGGCATTGATTATTTTGATTTTTTTTTCATTTTATATAATTGACCTTTTTTAATTGGCTTTTGTTTCAAAATTTAATTTCAAGATAACGTTCTTTGTTCTGTTGTTTGTTAAAACTAAAACGGATTGTCATAACTTACTAAAGCTTACTTATTTTTATATCTTGATGTTTAGTTGATTTCGTAGAATTACTTATGAAGTTTGATATAGAAAGCGATCATCTTTTCAGTCTTTTGTCATATTCATTATATTCATAAAATAAAAGAACAACTGGAGTTATTCATTTGATACCTAGTAGAATATAGAAATATTTCTTTTTAAACTGAATCATCATTTTTTGGATAATATTGTTTTATCATGTCACCTGAGTTAACTCAGGTGAACTACTATTGCTTTCTGTTTTGGTCCGTCGTCATGCGTTGTGCATCCTGCGGTAGCATTTGAATATTTTCAGCTTCTACTCTGCAACCATTTAATCAATTTCAACCAATTTTGGCAAAAAAACGTTTATGGCGGAAGGGGGAAAATTGTGAATTTCATTTTCCCTTGGGGCTTGAGGGGTGGGGCCGAAACCACTTAAATTAATGCAATCTTTTAAATGTTTCTTCTTTACTCCTGTTGAGTGTCCTCTTTTAAAAATTGTGAAACTTGTGGCTCAAGGGTCAGAGGTTCTAGTGCTATGGTTGGGTTATATAGATTATATACTGAAATTGCAATTTATTTCTTTGAAATTCTTCTTCACTGCTCATTGGTATTAAACAAACAAACTTAGTTGAAATTTTGATGAGGAAGGGCGCCAGATCCAAAATTGAGAATTTCATGGCCCATTGATTATTGCTAATTATTACTGGTTAGTTTAAATGAAATTTTTTCCCCCTACTCTGCCTATGGGTATTTAGTAACCAAACTAAGCATGCTAAATGTATAGTTATGATGAGCAGCGGCACGATGTTTCTTTCAAAATTGTGAATGACATGGCCTCTCGTTTAAAACACGAACCAAATTCAAAAGTTTGAAAGTTGTTACATTATGCTTAGGTGACCTATAAGGCCCATGGGTCTCTTGTTCTTTTGTCTATCCAGAATGGACACAGCTACTCTTCTGGGAGTGATACTGACCATGATGAACGTGGACAGTCAGATCTTACATGGTGGACATGAACCGGTGGGCAACTGTCGATTGACTAATACAGAGGAACTAGAGCTTCTGTTTAACTCAGCAACCAGGAAAGTGATAACGTCTCATTTGAACATGATAGAGACTCAGATGCTAAAATATCAGATGGAGCTGGATAATTTTAAGAAAGAAATTACCGAACAAATGAAGACTATGCAGTATACTGTTCCCGGCGGAACTGAAAAACTAGGTAGGAATTTCCTATCTCCTTGCGTATGAATAGCATATTTTGCAAACGAAAGAGTGTTTTGATTACAATTGCAAGAATGGAGATGGAGCGTTATTCGAAAAGTATAAAGTATTGTTCGGATACCATTGGACATTCAGACAACGTTACAGAAATCTTTTTCAGATCTCAGTTATTCCATTCTTAATTATTAATATTTTATCCTGCAACTACCCCTTGCATTGACCAAATAAAGGTAACCTTATAAAACAAAGGTTTATCCGGTTGCTGCCCAAATAAGGCTGCGTGCATGTATTCCACAGGAGTTCGCGTACCTATCAATTTGCCAAAATTTTCGGTAAATAAAAAAAAATACGTAATACCTATACATGTAATAATAACACAAGGAGTGCAACGGTTGTCCGCGATGCCATGACGTGACGTCACGGGCGGTCCATTTACCCAAAAGGCAAAAAACATACACAATTGAATAGAGATAACGATATTACGTTTAAATACGAGTAAAAGTACTTGTACCTCCCCGTTTTGAATTTTCTTGAATGTCTACTAACTTGCCTCTGGATCTTTTCGCATACGACCTCAATCGTCTAGATTAGCATTTCAGGCAGTTTTGTTCCTTTTTGGATAAATGGACGCGCCCGTGACGTCACGTCATGGGTCGCGGACAACGGATATTTGAGCGAAGTTGTAGAGAAATGTCACCGCTGCTGCTGTAAAACATGCGTTTGAAATTATATGCATTAAGAGCAATAAAGAATGGTCCCTTCCAAAAAGATTGGTGTGTGTTTTATAATTTTCGATTAAAGATTAATTGTGCGACAGCCTTGATATTAAGCGAGGGGTTCCCAGGTGACCACAAATGCGTTGCACTCCTTGTGTTATTATTATACCTATTACGTATTTTTTTATTTAATGAAAATTTCGGTATAATTGATAGGTACGCGAACTCCTGTGATGTATTCCGACGTTCTAAAAGCATTGTGACGTCATGTTTATTGCAATGTTTACGCCATGGCGTCTGAGTTTCAACTGAAGAGATGTGCCTAAATCATTCGGAAAAAGCTTGTTTTTGACTTTCAAATGTATCATTTTGTTGCAGGATATATAAAATACATGGTAACTGTCCTGAAATATAAGCGATATTTGGGTGAGGGTAAGAAAACGTGATGGAGGGCGAGGCTTGCTGATCCCTCTTACGTTTTCTTACCCTCACCCAAATGTCGCTTATATTTCATGACAGTTATCATGTATTTTGTTTATCATGCAACATATTCTTAACATTTGAAAGTCCAAAATAAGCTATTTCCGATAGATTTAGGGATAGAATGCACTTTACCGGTACGGCCGCCATTTTGATTCTAGATACGCGCGTGAGAGTGCGCGGCGTAAAAACTTAGCAACGTATCAACTATGATGGGCGACGCCATTTTCTTGTGCAAGATACTCTCGAAGCGAGAAAAAAAGATATCTAAATGTTTTTTCGCTTTTTTAAGCGGGGGTGTGGGGGCGGCAGCCCCCAATACGTAAAAAAAAGAATAAAGCAAACTTACCTTAGTCGTTAGATAAATCTGCGCTAAGACTCTATACGTGACACTATACACACATGTAGAACCATTGTGTCTTTTTTTTTGCAGTGTTGTAAATACGTTTTTATGGGTGATGAAGGAGATAAACGTCAATTTTTAATTATAGCTAAAGTGCATTCTTGTTTTAGTAAGATTTCCTATATAACTGCATTCCATGTGGATCAATGATTGTAAAGTTCCAGTGTTTTGCAAATTGAAATCTCTAGATTTTTTAGTTCGTAAATCCAGGAGTATGTTAGATTAACTGCAGCTCTGTTTCCAGAAATATAAGATTTGTCTCTTTACTCTCTTACGTTTCATTTTTCTTATACTGCCGATTGCTGTTTCTCGAAACAAGACCGTCGATCCTCACTGCATGTTTACAAGTTTTGCCCCTCCACTTATTCAACATTTCCATAAACTAAGGATCACATTTATCGCTAAAATTTCCAAAAATTCTAGAATGCTGCAATCAGTCAATTAAAAATATCCATTCATAGAAAACACAATACAAATCATCGTAAATAAGGTGCATGTTGCATCACTGTTTACAATCATATAGAGTGGAAGTCAAACTTTCTATTTCACGTCACCTACCCTGACCAATCACAGCACTTAAATAAATCAACAACGTCATTCTTGGAATGTGGCCAACAAAATGAAAGCCAAAGGTTTGTTTTGAAAGTGCTTTTAGTTTTAATTAATAACTTCGTTAATTAAACGAAGTTTATTAACATGAAAAATGACAAGGAATTCAAAAAATAGGTTATTTTTGCATTTTATTGCCTTTTTAGCGAAATCGTCACGCTGACATGTGACTCTCTTATAGAGAAAGAGCACGTGCTATTTCCATGTTATTTGGGCGTACCGCTAAAGTGCAGTTGTCCCGATTTAGGTACTTCTCTACAGTTGAAACTGTGACGCCATAGCGTAAACATTGCAATATACATGACGTCACAATGCTTTTAGAACGTCAGAATACGAGCAGAAATATGAGCGATATTTTGGCTCGGGTCGAAAACGTAAGATGGCTCGGCAAGCCCCCCCCCCCCTCTATCACGTTTTCTTACCCTCGCCCAAATATCGCTTAACCATGTATTTCATATTAGTTATACCTCATTTACAGACAACGAATGAACCTTATCACGTTCACTCCATAATTGGAGGACCTGGGTTCAAACCCCGGCTGCGATTGCACGAATTCGATAAAAATAAGAAGAAACTGTTATTACTAGGGATGGCAATTTTTGTAACCAGTTAACCGATTACTCGGTCGGAACAATGAGAATCGGTTAGAAAATTTGTGATCGGTTAGTCGGAAAAAATAAAATTGAACATAATTTTCTTAAAATTTATTTTTAAAAAAAGAAATAAATGCAATAAGGTTGAACATTTAGCAAATTAATACATATCTAATTGAACGTTTAAACAATTAATTTTAAACCGTGAAATATGATGGAATCAAAAATACTTAATTTACCAATCGTTTTTCATGTTCCAAATAAGCATGAACTAAAATTTGAGCTATCTATATGCTTCATTACTGTGTTTATTATTTTTTTTGATATCAAGTAATTTGAAAATTCACATTTCGGTTGTTATCATTATTTTTAAAATCATATATCTAAACCCTATATAGATAAAAAAAATCATTCTGATCTGATTTTGCAAAGTATCAGTGACCCTTAACAAGAAGTTTGAATTTCAATAAAAACCAAATGTTTAAGGCTATTGTTATGCAATGCTTTCCTGATTCAAAGGTTTACGACTTGTAAATGGAAGTTCATCAGGGGAAGGAAGGGTGGAGGTCTATAAGGATGGAGTCTGGGGAACAGTGTGTGTTGACAGCTGGGATTCTAATGATGCTAATGTGGTCTGTAAACAACTATTTGGATTAGAAAGGTGAATGTCTTCATAATTAGATATGTTTATAAAAGATCAAAATTTTATTTATTTATTTGTGTGTGTGTCCGTTTAAGAGTCCTCGTCAAAGATTTAAAAACGTAACTGTTATTATTGTTGTTTCATACTTAAAGCCAGGGTTATCAGCAACTAACAAGGTGTATTTTTTTACCTCAATATTTAAAAGGCAAGGTATGGCAGTTTCAACTGCTGTATTTGGAAAAGGAGCAGGAACTGTCTATTTAGATTTACAATGTAGTGGTGCTGAAACTGATGTTCTCGACTGTCCTCATTCAACCACAGCCAACTGTACTCATTCAGAAGATGCCGGAGTTGTTTGTTTTCTTCCAAACCGTACGTGAATGTATTTTATAAATACATGTACAACGACCTTTAGATTGGATTTTAAGGCAGTAATCTTGATGTTTTTGATTTTACATTTTATGACAGGCCATGTCAGGTTATCCAAAGGAATTTCTACAAACGAAGGCTTGATTGAGGTGTTTATCAATGGGAAATGGGGCGCTGTCTGTGATCAAGTGTGGGATAATAATGATGCCAAAGTCGCTTGTCGCTCCTTGGGATATTCTTGGTAAAATGTTATCATGTCTTTTAAGTTGCAAGAGATTCTTTGTTAAATATATTTTTTCATCGTAAAAAATTATTTCGCTGATCTCATAACATTTCAGAAAGAGATTTCGTGTCAATTTTTGAAATTTGCGTTTGCTTGACTCAAATTTGCGAATGTTTTCAAGGCTATTTGACTTTCATTCTGCATTATAATTCTTACAAACCAGATATCAAGATAAATGGCAGGAAACATTGCATGTCGCATGTTTCGTATTTTTTTTATTTTTATGGATTGATTCAAAGGGGTGCTGCGGTGAATTCGTCGGTTTTCGGACCCGGTAATGGACACATTTGGTTGGACGGCATTAATTGCAATGGGAATGAGGGTAATCTGTTACAGTGTGCAGACTCGGTAACTGGATCCAACAGGTGCAATGCTGGAAAAATCGTTGGAGTTGTATGTAATCCTACGAATAATGGTGGGTAAAGACAATAAAGTATACTTTGTTTTAGGAAATACTAAACTTTTATATAAGATTTTTTTTGAAATTCAATTTCAGCTTCAGTTAGAATTGTTAATGGTAGCTCTGTTGATGAGGGTCGAGTTGAAGTTTTGATTAATGGCCAGTGGGGAAGTGTATGTGATAACGGATGGAGTAAAAGTGATGCTGATATAACTTGTAAAAGTCTTGGATATAAAGGGTAAATTTCCTTTCTTTTTTAATTCATCTTCTTTTCTTCTTTATTTTTTCTTCTTTTTTTCGGAAATATTTGGTTCCATCTTTTCTTGTTTTAAAGAGGTTTGTCCGTTTCCTCCTCTGTGTTTGGAGAAGGCAGTGGCCGGACATGGTTAGACAGAGTGAATTGCTATGGAAATAAAAAGTCTCTCTTTGAGTGCTCACAATCAGTGATTGGATCAAACACTTGTCGTTATGGTAATACAGCTGGAGTGGTTTGTTACAACACAAGGAATGGTGAGTTAAGAGAACAGTTGATAATTCAAGATTTCAAAGATTGATATATTAGTTGATTTATCCATTTTTAACTCACCTGAGCCGAAGGCTCAAGTGAGCTTTTCTGATCACATTGTGTCCGTCGTCCGTCCGTCCGTCTAGCTGTCCAGCCGTCTGTCCGTCCGTAAACTTTTCACATTTTCGACTTCTTCTCAAGAACCAATGGGCCAATTTTAACCAAACTTGGTACAAAGCATCCTTAGGTAAAAGGGAGTTTAAATTGTAAAAATGAAGGGCCAAGTCCCCTTACAAGGGGGGATAATCAAGAAAAGACAAAAATAGGGTTGGGTCATTAAAAAATCTTCTTCTCAAGAACCACTGGGCCAGGAAAGCTGAAACTTATGTGAAAGCATCCTTGGGTAGTGTAGATTCTAAATTGTTCAAATCATGACCATCGGGGGTAGGGCGGGGCCACAATGGGGAATCCAAGTTTTACAAAGAAATATATAGGAAAAATCTTTAAAAATCTTCTTCTCAAGAACCACTGGGCCAGAAAAGCTGAAACTTATATGGAAGCATCGTGGGGTAGTGTAGATTCTAAATTGTACAAATCATGACCCCAGGGGGTTGGGCGGGGCCACAATGGGAAATCAAAGATTTACTTAGAAATATATAGGAAAAATCTTTAAAAATCTTCTTCTCAAGAACCACTGGGCCGGAAAAGCTGAAACTTATATGGAAGCATCCTGGGGTAGTGTAGATTCTAAATTATACAAATCATGACCCCAGGGGGTTGGGCGGGGCCACAATGGGAAATCAAATATTTACTTAGAAATATATAGGAAAAAACTTTAAAAATCTTCTTCTCAAGAACCACTGGGCCAGAAAAACTGAAACTAATATGAAAGCATCGTGGGGTAGTGTAGATTCTAAATTGTTCAAATCATGACCCCCGGGGATAGGGCGGGGCCACAATGGGGAATCAAAGTTTTACATAGAAATATATAGGAAAAATCTTTAAAAAATCTTCTTCTCAAGAACCACTGGGCCAGAAAAGCTGAAACTTATATGGAAGCATCCTGGGGTAGTGTAGATTCTAAATTGTACAAATCATGACCCCAGGGGGTTGGGCGGGGCCACAATGGGAAATCAAAGATTTACTTAGAAATATATAGGAAAAAACTTTTAAAATCTTCTTATCAAGAACCACTGGGCCAGAAAAGCTGAAACTTATATGAAAGCATTGTGGGGTAGTGTAGATTCTAAATTGTACAAATCATGACCCCCGGGGCCACAATGGGGAATCCAAGTTTTACATAGAAAAATATAGGAAAAATCTTAAAAATTCTTCTCCTTAATAACCACTGGGCCAGAAAAGCTGAAACTTGTGTGGAAGCATCCTAGGGTAGTGTAGATTCTAAATTGTTAAAATCATGACCGGGGGGTTGACCCCAGGGGGGGGGGGGGGCGGGGCCACAATGGGAATCAAAGTTTTACATAGAAATATATTGGACAATCTTTGAAAAGCTGAAACTTATGTGAAAGCATCCTGGGGTAGTATTAATTTCAACTTGTCTAAATTATGATGAGTGAAGTTGGGTGGGGTCACAATATGTATAACAAGGGGGAAATCTAGTAAAGAACAGAATGGTCAAAGCTTCTAGGGTGAGCGATGTGGCCCATGGGCCTCTTGTTTTATTTGTAATTTTATAGATTCAGTTAGAATAGTTAATGGTAGCATCTTTCATGAGGGTCAGTAGAAGTTCTGACTTATATGGCAATGGAGAAGTGTATGCGACAAGGATGGGGCAAATCATGATGCCCAAGTGACTTGCAAGAGTCTTGGATATACAAGGTGTCCTAGGACATATTATAATAAAACTGATGTTAATAAAATATTTAATAAAAATAATTTAGAAATTCATAAAATCTATTAAATGTAAATAACTTAAAAGTTCAAAAATTTTTAAAAGTTTTATACATTTACAATGGTAAATTGTACATAAAGGTTTCTATAGATTTGTTGACTAATTATAAACAAGGAATGAATCATAGAAAAATATAGGAAAAATCTTACGTATGTCATCATTTTGGTGAATTGCATTATTCCTTCGCGTCTTCTGTTTTTGGAGAGGGTCCTAGTCAAATATGGATGTTTAACAGCGTTCACTGCTGGGGATATGTACAGTCTCTATAGGCTTACGAAATCAGTAATTGGGTCTGATGTGTGTACTTCTGGTATAAATGCTGGGGTTGTTTTTATCAAACAGGAAATATATATCCCGGCAACTTTAGCTGTACTTATGTGAACGCTTTTTAATTAGCGTCTATTGCCCTTAATTTTTTAAATATCTGGAAGCTTGGGTGGGGTCACAATAATTAATTATCAGTAAATGAGGAAGATCTGAATTTTAAATACATTTTTCTATAATTCATTAACTTTACAAAATCTATACATATATGGTAAAATACTCGAGGATAATTGCAATTTTTGGATTTTAGAATCGGTAAGAATTGTTAATGGTAGTTCTGAGTATGAAGGTCGAGTTGAAGTTTTGATAAACGAGCAATGGCGGAGTATTTGCAATAAAGGATGGGATAAAAATGATGCTGATGTGACTTGTAAAAGTATTGGATATTCAGGGTAATTTCTCTTAATTTTTGAAACATTTTGCCTATCAAGAAAAAAAATAATTTTTTACCTAAAATCTACTTTTAAATGTATTAATCAAGCGTTAAAAGTTCAAAAATTTTTATTCCTTTTCTGGATATCTTTAGAATGGTGCAATTGTACATAAAGTTTGTTTGGTCTGAGAAAATGTAATGTTCAAATAAAAAATATGTAAGAGTCGAATTCCTCCAAATCACTTCCACAACCACCCTGGCTTGTTTTTCAGAGGTCTCCCGGTTTCCCACTCTGTGTTTGGAGAGGGACCTGATTCAGTATGGATGTTGTCCACAGGAAATTGTCATGGAGGTGAACCATCGTTACTGGGATGTATTCAGTCAGTAATTGCATCTAACAGCTGTAGTAATGGTGGACACGCTGGGGTCGTTTGTTACCACAATGGAAACGGTATTTCAAAAGGATAATTTTTCATTTACATTGAATGTATGTTTATTAACAAATTAAACACCCTCTTGTCGTTATTATTTGATTCTTTTATAGATTCAGTCAGAATAGTTAACGGTAGCTCTGCAGACGAAGGTCGGGTCGAGGTTATGATAAAGGGTGAATGGCAGAATGTTTGTGACAGAGGATGGGGCAAGACGGATGCTGATGTCACTTGTAAAAGTTTAGGATATTCAGGGTAAAGTCTCCAACAAAATGGTAGATAAAATAGCTTGTTATGCCATCTTAAAATACTAGTATAGGATAATTTTACCAATTTTTTTTTAGAAACGTTTAAGAATTGTTGATTGGTCGGTTTCTTAATATTATTATTCTTTTTTTTGAAGTCTTGATAAACTTTTTTGGTCCGAAGTATTTGCAATAAAGGATGTTAAAACTGATTAAAACCTTTTTTGTAAAAGGTGTGATATTAGGGTAATTTCTCTTAATTTTGCGCGCAAACACTGCGTAGCCGTGATATCGTGAAATGACTCAACTTTAAAACGCCTTTTACATTTTTTTTTGAAACCTTAAAATCATTGTATAAGGATTTTTGTAATGTATTAATAACATCGTTGCAATCAAATGTCACGCGCATGCATTCCTTTTCTCCGATATGGCTGAAACAAAAATCTGCAATTTTCTTGTTTTTTGCCGAAATGCTTTGAAATTTTAAACATAGTCATGCAGAAAATGTAATGTTCAAATAAAAAATATGAAAGCACGCGCATTGCTGCCAATTGGCTAACCAACTTTAAATGGCTATAACTTCCTTGATTTTCAACCAAACATCTGTGTTTGGAGAGGGACATTATAGACTCTTACAAAAAGGTATGGTTATCATGCACATTGCACGCGCATGCACGGAAGTTGCTCATGGATTGGTGAACAAAAATCGTTACTTTGAAATGCTTTGTTTCATAGTCATAATTGATATACAACAGTATGATTTAATGGCGGACACGTGCGGTGCAATCTGATTTAACAATGGCTAAATTGGATTTTCCATAATTTTTCATGGGATACATTGAATGTATGTTTATTACAAATTAAATCTCCTCATGTCATATGCATTTGATTCTTTTATAGGTTGAAACAGAAAGTCAGAATATTAATGCTTTGATAGCTAAAACATGCATGCATTAGGATATCCGTATAGGTTTTGATAAAGGGTAATAATTTCATGAAATTGTGCATACATGTGAACTGTAATCTGATTGCTTAAACTTTAAATTGTTTTGGATGGTAATTCAACCAAACAGTAATGGCCAAATATAGAAAAAGATAGCTAAATTAGCTTGTTTATGGTCATCATGCAAATGCATCTGCATAAAACTTATTTATTGAATTTTTACCAAAAAGGGAGTTGGGGAGCGTTTGGGGAACATCTTTTTTTAATTTTAGATTATTTTAGGATATGAATTTATATGTACTGATACAGCTGTATTAGAAATAACTTTTCATTTCAATGTAATAATACTTCAAATTCGACGATTTTGAATTGGTATTGAATTATTGCTAAATGATAATGGCTATACACTGACTAAATTGTTTGATAAATGAACGGATAATGTCATATAGACATTAAGACACTCAAAATAGAAAAAAAATAACTGTGAGAGAGATTTTGCTGAAAATGACGAAGATATAGAGGATAAATGTATACAGTATATATACAATTTGTTACAGTAAGCAACCACCATAATAAATTACACCTGTAAATATTGATTTAATATTTTCTGTAGAGGACTCCCGGTCCTATCTTCTCTGTTTGGAGAAGGCGGTGGTGAAATATGGTTGAATGGTATAAATTGTAATGGAAGTGAAGATTCCTTGCTGAAGTGTCGACAATCTACAATTGGATCAAGCAGCTGTAGTGGTGGGGCAGCAGGAGTTGTTTGCTACCATTCAGAAAATGGTAAGTTCATATATTTCAACGTCTAATGAGATATATACTGCAGTATTCCTGTAAAGGACTTATATAACTAATCAATCTAATACCCTGGTACTAACAAAAATATTTTTACATTTAAGCCTTTTCCTAGGGCTTTGTCTACTAGTTTTTTTCTTTAAAATCAATAATCATTTGCTTTATTACAGATTTAGTACGAATGATAAGTGGTAGCTCTGTACATGAAGGTCGAGTGGAGGTTTTCATAAATGGACAATGGCGAAGTGTGTGCAACAATATGTGGGACACAAATGATGCTAATGTGACTTGTAGAGGACTAGGGTACTCAGGGTAATCAAACGTTATATTCAATGCAACTTCTTTTGATCAACTAGATTTTATAAATCCTTTTTTTAAAAATAGGAATCAAGCGCAAAAGTTGATTAAAGCAATAGAAATTTAAAGAACATAACAAACTCGGGTCTTTAAAAAAAATCAGAGGTGGGATCAGGTGTCAAAATGAAATAAGCAGTCCGTGTCGACCGGTCACGCGCGCCTTCCCCTCCTCATCCCCATCGAGGGAAAAACGTGAAATTCAGAGAAATTAACGATTATGAGAAAGGGCTGTCATTATTTGCCTTAATGAAAGACAATATTTACCGACCATGTCACTGTAACAAAGCTCTCACAAAGCATTTGTGTAACTGTCACAAAGCCTTTGCGAAATGTTGCATATTAAACGACACTGTTAGTATTCTTATTCAATCATAATGTCTGCCACCAGCTCGACTTGTTTTAGAAATTCTTAGTACATGGACGTAGAGTATAGACATGCTCTTGCGCATGAAATCAACTAGGAGACATAAACTCAAAGGAACTAAGTTGACGATAGGAAAAATTGGAGCCATCACGTTTATTATCAAGTTTTGTTTTGGGGTTGACATTTAAGTCTTTTCCTAGTTTTAAATATCTGAATATAAAAAAAATGTGGCAGACTCTGTGGTATATCCTATTTTGAGCTGAAAGGGATATATCGATTCAACGCAGGAATGGAAATAAATATTATTAATTGATAAAATGTCGTTGATATATCAAAATGTTTAATTTAAGACCTAAGAAAGAGAAATCTTCTTCTTTTCCCGTAAAAGATTGCAAATAGTTTTGAAAGTTTCCCGATTCACTAAAATACCAAAAAAAAAATAGGTCTGCTAAACATGGTGCATAATAAGTGCTAAAAAGAGAAATGCAAATGCAGTTTTTTGTAAAAGCAGAACTAATTTCTTAACATGTAAAATAAACTGATGATTTCATTTTTGTTGTAACAAGTCTTGGGCATGATTACAGATTAAGATGGAAATCTACATACATTTTCTCTCTTTGGTTTCCTTAATTAAACCCTAACTGTGATTAAAGTTTATGGTAATATTTTGGTAGAGGAATCCCGGCTTTATCAAGTTCATCCTCTGTGTTTGGAGAGACAAAGGGCCAAATGGCTGTGACCAACATTAACTGTAATGGATATGAAGATTCTTTGATCAAATGTGCACGATCCATAAGCAGAACCAACGTCTGTAACAATGGTAGACACGCAGGAGTCGTTTGTTACAACACCACTAATGGTAAGAGAGAGATTGGGAGAGAGAGAAAGAGAGATGATGTTACTTAACCACTGATTTCAAAACTCTTTTTAGACATAATTCGAATAGAAAACGAAAATTTTACAACAAATAACAGCGTAGTCAATCCAGAGGTGCTTATCAATGGTATTTGGATTGGATTTTGTAAAGACAGTTGGGAGTACATGGAAGCAAAGGTCATCTGCAGAAGTCTTGGCTACTCTGGGTAAACTCTCTCTCTCTCTCTCTCTACCTCTCTCGGGATTTTTGCGGTGTAATTTGATTCCATTTCGAAAAAGCCCCGATATAAAAAGTAGTTCGAAAATGACCCACTTAAAATTGTATAAAAATATAATCTCGAAAAGCTTAAGGACCTATACAACACTACCATGAAAGCTTTGTTATGTTTCTAAGATAAAATATTTGGTCTCTATTCTTACCAGTGTAACGTTGTGTTTTGGTTTTATTTCCTTATCATTGTTCATTAGTTTCTGAATTACCTCATACTTTGGTGTCATTTCGATGATATTGTTCATTAAGTTATACATGTATACCTTGGTGTTTTTGTCATTGTTCGTTACTTTTTGAGTCATGTCATATGTGCGTGTTATTTTGATGTATTTTGTCAATAGGCAATAATGCCCGTCGGACGTTATTTAATTTGATTACGTGACCGACTTCATGTCACATCCCAATGAAACTCTCAAAACTCTCAAAATTATATCTGATTTCTAAATTTAGTGTGTTATTACAATGTCATTGTTCATTAGTTATTCTTTAGTTTTATTTCGATGTAATTGGTTCATTAATCATTGAAAATACATATACACAAAAATTACATAGACGTTGCGCACGGTGTTGGTAGTCATATTGACGTTACGTCAAAATAACGTTAAAAAGTCATAACGTTGTTATAACGTTTTGAACCTTGTACATGCATATTTTAGGATTTAAAATGAATTTCATTTTTCAAAATATAAAAAAATAAAATAAAAGGGCACATAATGTTCATTGTTTGAACCTTTTTTTTTTTTTTTGAAATATTTAGATGTTTATTAATAAATCTTAAAAATAAATTTGAATTACTGAAATGCCAAAGGCACTCAGTGAATATTCCTCTTTCTATTTTTCTCACTTGTCTGTCTTATAAGGAGAAAATATATAAGTAGTTTTCCCTTTCAACCTCCTTCAATATTTTTTTTTCAGTTAGGTTATTACAAGTCTTTTATTTCTATAAAGCATGCGCTTTGGGTGTATAGAGAAAATGAATGAGAGTTAAATTTTTTTTATACTTCCTACGTTTCAATGGAACTGGTGTCATTTTGAATTTAAAAAAATAAGTATCAATTTAGTATATTGAGGGGATGAAAAAAGGAGGGATGGAGACGTTTCACCATTATTGAAAATCTGGTTTATCATTTATCACGAAAATTCTAAACATCTTTTTACTATTTTTGGTGAAAGAATTTAGGGGGGAGGGGGCTCTTATAATGCATACTTCGTTTAGTAGGGTATATTTTGTGGAAAGATATCATTTTGGGGTTTTCATAATTTTTTTCCTTTGGTACATGTACACATGATGATTAAGTGTAAGAAATATAATTTGTGAAAAAATCTCCAACAATCTCTGGGTTTAATATCGGGGATGGGGTGGGGGTGGTTCCTGCATGTCCACAAGTACCTGCGAGCTGGTACTACGGACCTGCATGAAAAAAGCCACGGCGATAATTATTTGACGCTCCTGACGTCATATGTACACATTGCGTAAAATGACGTTTTTCGTACCCGTGACAAAATGGCTACACTTTTATTGATGCTTGCATTTATTTTATGTAGACCATTACTGTAAAGACTGTGTAATTAGTAAATGCAGCATTAAATGTTCTTTCAAGCTACATAAATGATTGCTTTATATCTTACATTAGTTTATATATTTTTGATATGTTACTGAGACATATTTACTAACAATACAGTGACTCGTGTGTGCATAACAAAATGGCTACACTTAAGAAAGCCTTCCTAATATTTACGTTGGAAAAGTAATGTAAAATGTATCAATTCAGTTAATCTAAGAAATATATAGAGAATAATACATACCCTTTTCCATATCACATCCTGTATCAGCCCGAGACACCAATATCAGCCAGAGGGCCGAAGGCCCGAGGGCTGATATTGGTCGAGGGCTGATACAGGATGTGATGTGGAAAAGGGTATGTTTTATTATATTTATTACATACTTAGTAATAAAATACAGAACAAATTCAGTTGAGAAGAAAATAAGTAAATAATCATGCATGTACTTCTTACATACATGTACATAGTCTAATGTTTCATACGATTTGGGTTTGTTTCTACTTCTATTTCAATGCACTTGATCCGTAGTAATTTGAAAATAATCTATAGTATTACATGTATAAATTATTTGTAAATTAAGATTAACCTTATTTTCAAAAAGTTAAAATTAGGAGAATATGAACCCACCAAAAATTGTGTATGATCACAAGTATTGTTTTAGTGGTTTAATTTACGAAGGGTGTGATATTGACGTCACAATAGCCGTATCAGCCCTGCAGGGATGATATGGATTTGCAGGGCTGATACGGATATCAGCCCTGCAAATCCATATCAGCCCTGCAGGGCTGATACGGCTATTGTGACGTCAGCCATATCGCATATATGCAAAAAACCTGTATTTATTACTAAGTGTGTAATAAATGTACTTAAAGATTATTCACCAAAATTAATATTTTTCTGGGATTTATGTCTGGTACATATCTTCATTTCGGCTAATGTCAGTGTAAGGAAACGATTTCTTATTGTTAGACATTTTACTTACGCACTATAGATCCAATTTAAATTCATGAAATTAATAAAATGATTTAAAAACTCAACAATATCTTAAAGAATGCATATATTTTATTGTACCCCCTAAATTTCATTTAATTTAGAGAATTTTAAGTGCATTTTTTCATACCTTTTAGTTGCGCGAACAATAATTGATGTTACGTCGGACACGGGAATTTCGCCGTAAATGACCAATACTTAGTAACGCCTCATCATAGTTAAAATAATTTTAAATCATTTAAAAGAAAATTTTAAGAATTATTCATTACTTTACATAGCATAAATGATTTATTTATTATTTAATGTAAATATGACATCGCGAAACCGCAAATTTCTTTGCGACATAAAGAGTTAGCTACTTTAGTACCAACCCCGTGCGCAACGTCATTATAGTGAAAAAAGATTATCAAAATATTATATAAGCATTTTCTGAAGAGGACAATTCTTATATTGTAGATATGGTAGGATTGTAAACCGTAGACAAGGTGGGAATACATTTGGTGAACTGTATATAAAAGGTTTTAAGTGTACTGGAGCGGAAAGAACATTAGCTGGATGTAAATTTGGAACCATCGGCCTAGGAGACTGCAGTAATACTGGTGCAATAGAAGTGGAATGTTATACTGAAGTGAAAAGATATAAAGAATATATGAAAAGTAAGTATAGAACAATGCACTGTATATGGACTTTTCCAGATGCCTCTATAAAGGCTATTTATAGGAAATAAAAGATTTACATGTACAACAGAAATTTAAGAAGTAAGTGCAAAGAGAAAATATTTTTTGTCTTGTTAATGGTTAAAAAAAATGAAGAATTTCATTATGCTGAGCATCGCAATCGATCTCAATTACGCCATCGACTATATATTGTATATAGGCATCTTTGCTAGCCAAGGGTGACGACCCGCTCCTCTCCTCTTTTCTTCGTCACCCTTAGCTAGCGAAGATGGATAAAATATGTTTTCAACGGATTGTATATTTTATAAATGAACCATAGAAACGATATTGGTAAGTACTCAAATTATCGTACTTTTCATAACTTGTGACTTTGAAATTTAATTCGGTTAGCAAGTATCTATGAACAACTCGGGAATGCCGACTCCGTTTGGAGGCGGCGATTTCCCAGTTTTCATAATGGCGCCGGTTCTGACCTTTTCCTGGCACGTAAAATATCAAAATCGTAGAAAAAGCCAGAAAACGTCAGATATTTCGGACTACCTAAACCTATTGATACGTATATTCATTTGAGACTACATTACTCATCTACAGTCTGAAAATAGCTAAACTATGACCTTTTATGTTATAAAATGTAAACACTAATGAAGGTAGTGTGTATCAGTCTGAAATGCATACGGTAACTACTAAGGGTTTAACAAATAATGTGTGCTCCAACATTAAAAAATTTCAATAAAATGAGCATAATACTAATATTCATGCCAATACTAATATTCTTACTCAAAAACTTTTAATTTAAAGTTTTAATGGCTTTGCTATAAACTTTCAATACACACTATATGATTTTATCAGATACTACATGGTATTTCTACTAATACTTTTTGATTCAGTCTTGAAGTACAATAATTCAAGTTATTCTGTTTTATTACAAAAAGGTGTGTTTGTGAAACACTACGAGCCCGGTGGCAACATTTTTTTTAAAAAAGCTATTTTAACATATACGTCACAGTCAGGGTCAAAAGGCCATTGACATTGGTGTCATTTGAAAGAACTTGGTTAGTAAAGTATGGATACCAAATATAAAGTCTCTATCTCTTGTGGATCAAAAGTTATGGCAAAGGTACGAAAAAACTATTTTGAGCATACAGGTCACAGTCAAGGTCACAAGGTCATTGAACTTGGTGTCATTTTAAAGAGACTAATTAGTGGAGTATGCATGCTTAATATTCTTTCTCTATCTTCTTTGGTTCGAGGTTATGGCAAAGGTACTAAAAAACTATTTTTTAACATACAGATCACAGTCAAGGTCACAAGATCGTTGACATTGATGTCATTTGAAAGAGCTTGATAAGTGGAGTATGCATACCAAATATGAAGTCTCTGTCTTCCATGGTTTAAAAGTAATGGCAACAGTAAAATTTTACAGATAAAAAGCTATTTCAGCATATAGGTCACAGTCAAGGTCACAATTGACCTTGGTGTCATTTGAAAGAACTTAATTAGTGGAGTATGCATACCAAATATGAAGTCTTTATCTTTCATGATTCAAAAGTAATGGCGAAGGTTAAAGTTTGCAGACAAACAAACAAACAGACAGACAATTTACGCCCCGGATCTTTCAAATCGGGCGCATAAAAATACGTCATTACGGATAAACTAATTTAGATTTTAGTTACTAAAAATAAGCAATATTGTATATCAAAGAATGTTTTAGTTTACAGGTGTACCATAATCTGTTGAATTATACTTTTTCATATAAAGGATTCATTAGACTTGTCAATGGGACTTCAAGTAACGAAGGGCGTGTAGAGCTGTTTATCCACGGGAGATGGGGCAGTGTGTGTGATCACAGCTGGGACGACAATGACGCACGGGTTGTTTGCAGAAGTCTTGGATATTCAGGGTAAATATTTGCTGCACATGTATATATTTTGTACTTATGCAATAGGTAACGACGCACTTTGATGACACAAATTCATTCATAGAAAATCTACTGCTCGCAAGGCAGCTTACTTTGGACGAGGAACGGGACCTATTTGGCGAAGTCACGTCTATTGTCAGGGGACAGAGCCATCCATTTTCGATTGTAAGCACGCTGGTTACAAGGTTACGCACTGCAATCATGGCGAGGATGCTGGTATAATATGTACCTAATTTGCAATAAACGTAAAGTATGTAAAACATTTTGTCAAAGTTACAGTCTGTATTTACTGTTAGTTTTTTTTCTTCAATTTGATATACATAATCAATCATTTTATTGCAGTAGTTTTGCAATATCAATATCAGTAAAAATAATTCTTTCGATAAATAGTGCTTTTTACATGTACATTGTACGATTCTACAAAAATGTACAGACTGAGGTTTTATATCAGATATTCATTTGAAGCATTTTTCTTTGTTTTTTCACATGAGTTTATCATGTTTACAACAAACTAACTAATAAATGTATACGATATGAATTATTTCATTAGATTATTTAACTTTCCTTAATTTTGAAAGAAAACATATTTAGGTAATGTTTTTTCTTTTTTATATTTCACTTTTTAATGTAAAATGCCGTCACATTATATTCATTGTAATAAAACTAATCTTCTTTTAAAGCTGAACACAGATAAAAAACACAAAGAAATGTTTTCCAATAGACTTCCATACAAAGTTGAGCCCCAGTCACTGATACATATATTGAATTTTGGGCAAATGACTTTCTTGCCGTGAAAGAACCACATCTTGCAAATCAAAACATACCAGATAAAATATACATTGTCGTTGCACTTTTCCTTTCAAATTCCATTTCTTTACAACTAGGTGCGTTCAGCACCAAATAAAAATCACCCTCCCCACAATTTTTTACCAATGATTAATATACATCTCAAAAAAGCCTTGTATATCTTGATATGAGATTTTGTCACCTTTTATTTCACTTGTCAAAAACAAAGCAAGTCTTTTCTGTTAATGACCAATCATGTATTTTCTTCTCCGCACAACTTTTGGAGTTAAAAATGTTTGCACCCATGTATTTGTTGATGTAGGAGTTTTTACCTATAGAGTAATAGAAACAGTTATGAAAAGTGGGTCATTTTAGTACATTTTGAACACATATCCATTGCTTATCTTACCTCATGAATATTCGGACTGACTGTCCAACCTCAAGCGCACCACTGGCTGTTACATTTTACACCCAAGTTAATCAGACCTAGATATGTGAAACAAAAAAGATGTTTATAAATTGAAGCATTTTAATCCATTTTATTTAAAATAAAATGATTAATCTAGCATATGTTTTGCTTGTTTTTCTTTCATCCAAAAGACGAGGGTTAATCTTCGTATTTATGATATTTGTATTCATTTATTTATTGGCATTGCGTAGCATCGCATTTTTGCGCAGTAGTACTATGACGTCATAAATGTTAATTGTTTTCCGAACCATGCATCGGACTTTGGCGTGTCAAACCATCGGGGTTTGGCGCAGACCATCGGACTTTGGCGTGACCATCGGACTTTTGAGTCCCATCGCACTTTTGAGCCCTACACACACACACAAAAACGCACACACGCACACACGCACCCTTACGTGTGAAGGGTGTCAAACGGGGACAGGGGTTAAAGACTGTCAAAGTGGGGACTTCTTTATTTTCATTATTTCATTGACTTTTGACCTAGAATATTAATCACCCTATAACCAAGATGACAAAAATAACCAGAATATATTGATATCTTTAGTTTTAAGCTAAGCACATTTCACAGCACAAACGGGGACCTATTTCACACTCATTAATATTCACACACCATGAAGTTCTTGTTTTATTGTATCTAAACGGGGACATTTCCAAAAAAAATAAAATTCTCTCTTTTGTGCGTTTTATTCACTCATTAGCACCGTTCTCATTACTGATTAAGATCCCTGCTTAATAGGTACTTGGATGCTTGATATTTTGAATCAAAATCAGAAATAACGAACAGTTATTGCAAAATGATATTCAAATTTTCTTCTCATACAATATTAAAATGTAGCAATCTGTCTTAAAATCAATTTGACTTCACTGACCTCATCGTCGCAGCATGATTCATGGAATTTAAATATGGTGGACAAGATCAAGCCCCACATTTACGTGTATACTTTTTAAATTTATGTATCTTTTCTGCCTGTTTCTTTATCATGCATGTTTTATAATAAACATAATTAATTTCAAATTTTTATAAGATACAAATTACAATTTGAAAGTATCTTCTGAAAAGACAGCCCTAAACTATTTTAACATAGTTTACAAATCAAATTCAAAGCTACTTGTTTTATATTTATGATTTTCCAAATCTTTTATCTCAGAATTAGAGTATTGAACAAGTGACACGATTGTCATTTGACATACTTACAACTATAAAAATATAGTACAAAGTCTGACGGGGGAGGCAGGCTCTGATAATACCCACTCCAAAAATGACCATATTCAAAATGAAAAAAAAACAAAAAAAATTGTCTTATACTAATCCCTACCAAAAAAGTTTAACATTTTTAATGTTTTGCTGAGCTGGCATAAAAAAATCGATGTTGGACCACGAGTATGATGTTGGAGCGCTTATCTCACAGAATGGGCGGAGCTTGATCTCATTTTCATTCATTGGTGTTAAACAGTGGCAGACTCAATGGTACACGGATGTCAAAAAACATAACATAAAATTATATTTTCAAAACATTTATTGACAGAGTTCTCGTGCAAAATGTGTTCTGACGGACCCTAAAGGCCTCAGGCAGACAGTTTGGTTCTTGAGCCCGACAAAGCGCATGTTGCCCTCGAACTCTGTCAATAATTGTATAATACCAGTATTGACTTTTGATTATGCTCAGCTATAGAATATAATCCATAAACACTTTAAAATCAAATCTAGTACATTTACATGCACTTTTATACCCCCCCCTTGAAACCTTCCTGTAATGCCCTCTCATCCTAAGGACCTATGGAACCTAAATTAATACATAATGGCTCACACAATTCTTAAGAGAATTTCATTGGATAAAATTCTGTTTCAAAAATTTCATCAGAAATACATTGCATTCTAGAAAATAATCCATCAGATAGAAAAAAAAAATTGGTCATCTTTTAAATTTGAATGTTATTAAAGATATCTTGTCACATAATATCAGCAATCTGTTGGAAAGATCAACAATGACTATAAGATAACAGATCTTTATTGAATGTTTTCATATACCATTTTCATTTAACATCTAAATCCTAAAAATTCAATTCAAAGATTTTAAATATTGACACAAGTTTAAAAATATAGATCAGAATATATTAAATATAATATCCTCTATTACATGATTACATCATAATATTATATAAATGTATTTCTTTTATAAATTTGAATAAATCAATTGTTAAGGTAATAATACACATACCTTACCCTCTTGTAATTTTCAACATAATTCAAATTCAACACCTACTACAATTACCAGTAGAAAATCTTTAACAATAACCAATCAAGAGGTTTTAAAGGTGTTTCAAACAAGACATCCTATTTTTCCAAGGAAAAAAGGAATACCTCTAGCATAAAATTGGTAAAAGTTGTATACAATATTTGAATTTATAATATAAAGTTACTATCTTCCAAAGTTTTTTCTAAACATGCTAATCACTTTCCTATGATATTTACAACAAGGACTAGTATTTAATCATGTCTTTGATATGATCATTGACTCTTAAAGATTCATATGCTGTGATGTAAAAGAAAATTATATTATGTAAAGAGGATATTTGCAGCTACATGTTTACTTTGAAAAGTAAAAAAAAAGGAAGAGGCCAACTAGCATGAAGTATTGATCATTTTCATTTTGTATGCTTTATAAAAAAACTAATACAATACAAACAAATACTAACTCTACAGTTTGTGCACATTTAAAGTATACATAAAAGTTGATTGTTTTATGAAATTATTAACAAAATTTTGTCCTTGTTGAGATTTACTTCTTCACTTCCATATTTGTTGCACAATAGCCATTGTCAAAACAATTAAGAACTAAGGTATCATTTTAAAACATCTATCGGGATTTAAATACGGGATGGTCACGAGATTAAATTCAATAAAGCCCTACGGACTTTCTTAAATAAATTTGCAAGTTGGTATCATGGTATGACAAACTTATAACCCAAAATTTGATTATTACATTTGCAAATCTTTCCTTTATATACACTACTGAAAGCAATGTGTATCTGTAACTGTATAAATACCGGTACAGGGGTCAAGAGGTCATAGATGTGCGAATAGATAAACTAATTTCTCAGTGACGTCATAGAGGGTCGACCCATGTTCAGTGGATTACATACATGCTGTTGGGTTTGAAAAAAAATGCATTTCACACTTTAAATGTCACAATCATGCAAATATAAAGTGTGAATAAGTCACAAATTTAATATAAGTAACAAGCATTCTGAGAGTATTGCATAAGCAATATATGTCCCCTACCGGGTTTTTCTTTTTCTTCAAGAAGTCATTTTATAACATGCAAAAGTTATATTAAGGGTAGAACTGCTTGTTGTAAGGTTGTGAATGCCTTTAAACTAATAAAATTATCCACATAAAGAAGAAAATTCAACTCATTCAGCATCTTTTTCTCACTTCATATTTACCATTTAGCACAGCATGAACCTGATGTTTTATATAAATTATGAAAAATTCAAAATACCACAATTCTGTCAAAAAACAATGAAGCGAAACGAAATTCAAACTTGATCTGTAACTCATCAAAATACACTGGCATACCAAAATTCATCTCAATATCTGCAAGCGTTTAGAAAAAAAGTGCGGAAAACCAAGTATGAAAGACTGACAGACAGATGGGGACAGCTAGATGGATGGACAGACACAGAGGAAACCTATAGTCCCCTCTGGTTTCATCGGTAGGGGACTAATAAGATCTCATTTTGAAACATCTATCTGGCTATAAATACGGGTTGGTACGAGATTAAATTCGAGCTTTATGAAATTTAATCTTGTAACCAACCCATATCTATTTTCGGATAGATGTTTTAAAATGAGACCTTAGTTCTTATTTGTTTTGACATTTCATTTTTTTCTATTTATGCTCGTCATATGGTTTCGAATAAAGTCCTTAATATTTTTCCAACTTCTGTTGGTCAAAATGCTTTTCTTATCAGCTTTTATTAGATCCTCTATATCCTTTTTTCCTGGAAGTCTCCCAAGTAAAATGGTCTTCTTAAAATGGTTTAAAACCACTTTCTTTTCAGGAATACTCCAGGGAACACGCTTTTCTGTTAAAGGAAATAAAAATAATGTTAAGAAATAAATACATTATGATGAGATAGAACATCATACTTGATTTAATATTATCTACAAATTGCAAACTTGGAATACATTCTATACAATATTTCTATTTAATAAAAAAAAATTGACATTTAAAAATTTGGCTATATAAATGATTGCTGAGGTTCATAGCCAGAAGGCTTAACATTTCATAAACATGACAATGACTGCAAGAATTAAAAATACTTGGAATTACATGTACTTACTTGTGTGAGTGTGTAATTCATGCACATGTACCTCAGGCACTTCATCCGAAAGTGTTGGTATAGATGCGCCTGAAATTTTTTTAAGAGTTATAATTACATGACAGAGAAAATAACATGATTAAAACATCAATCAACATGATCAAGTAGAACTACTTTTTAAAAACTTATATTAAACTGGATGTACTGTGAGCTCTGAGCTCACAAAATGATACTCCCCTTCCCCCCTGCCTCCCATACATATGGTCATATTGGTAAAAGTCCATGTTTTGCTCTGGGAGGCCCGAATCATATCAAAAAGTGGTATGAGAAAAGTTTTGGTAACAGATGGGTACCCCAAAGCATAACAGACGGATGGACAAAGGGACATAAGACAGACGGACAGACATACTGATTACTATATATCCTCCAGCTTTTCAAGTGGGGGATACGAAAATACCAGGTGCATTGATCACTTCATAAAACGAATCATTAGTCTACAGATTTTCAGAATAAATCCATCATGTCCTATTTTAAGAGAACAGGTCCGGACAAAATCCTCTCTACAGAAAGACATGTCAACATTTTATACTTATCCACTGGGTGTGAGTGGGATAGCTCTTTCATCAAACACGTGACAGATAAATATTCCCCGAGGGCTTGCCCGAGGGGAATAGTTCTCTGTCAAGTGTTTGATAAAAGAGCTATCCCACTCACAACCAGTGGAATTTCTTTAGGAGTATTATAATCCTGCAAGAATAATATGAAATCCTGATGACGTCACAATGCTACTGAAGTCATTATGACATCATCAGTTTAAAGATTTATTGCTGGAAATCAAAATTGGCGGCAACAATTGCATGAATATTTTCCTAGGGTGGATAGCAAAAACTATACTCCAGGGTATAGCTTTGCTATACGTGAACTATAAAAGATAGCTATTTTACCTTCTAATCTTTATATAGGAAACATTTTTAACAGCGGTATAATAAATGTTGACATACCCCCCTCCAATCTTTGTTTGCTTGGGGATAATAATAATGATCTTGGAAACAATTTTTTTTTTACAAATATTTCATCATGTTTTTTATCTTTAGGTTAATTAAAACATTTAAAATCCAGTTATGTTCCAGATTTCAAAGACATAGCATTTACCAGTTTCATCCATGTCCTCTGTATGGATCCCTTGATCTTCATCATCTTCATCCACCTCCTCCTCCTCATTCATCACAATTTCTAAAAAAAATTAAATAATCAATACATTTAGATAATTTTTTCTCAAACAATGGCTCTTGAATTTCTCTTCCTGTGAGCATATTTCAAAAGTGTATAGAATACAACTACACATAAACTGTTCCTTATAGTTTGTTTCTTTTATGGCTTGAATGCAACCATGCAGTAAAAATGGAAATTGAAGTACAATGTACATGGATGAGGTATATTTCATTTAACAGTTAACTGGTGAGCATGGAGCAGACTCAGCAGAGTCTTTGCAATACAATCTGTCAATTCCAGCCTTGTAAAGTAAAAAAAGAAGCTCTATTCTTTTTTCTAGTGGGGAAGAAAATTTTTTGCAGTAGACAAACAAAAGCAATTTGTCGCTGTTAATTCATGAACACAAGGTTTCTTCTACCTATTCCATCTTTTTAAAAATTCCAATTCCACCTATTTCCACTTGCGAATAACCTAACTGTTTAGAAAGTTAATTTTTACTATTAGTACATGTCTTGCTTTGGGGCTTATTAGTTGATTGGGGAGCATCTATGTTTTGCCACAGAGAGGCACATTTTATATCCCAAATATTTAATTTTTAAGGGCATGATAAAAATATATTTAAACAAAATGTTCAACTCAAATGTAACTCATATAAAGCCTTCATACTTAAAAATTGCAAATAATTATATTGAAGTT
The DNA here is from genome assembly GCF_032062105.1 of Saccostrea cuccullata. Taxonomy (NCBI): domain Eukaryota; kingdom Metazoa; phylum Mollusca; class Bivalvia; order Ostreida; family Ostreidae; genus Saccostrea; species Saccostrea cuccullata. The sequence goes on from NW_026925948.1 coordinate 64,313, forward strand.
GGTTTAATGAAATTTACCTTCCTCGAGGTCAACTTCTATCTCATCAAGGGACAACCCTTTCTGTAGGGCCAGTTCTCCTCTTTCGAGGGTTAATAGCAGTTTGGAAACCTTGGCCACTTGTATGGCCTCCTCTGGCAACCTGTAATATTCACGGTGTGTTTTGATGTCATGTCCCAAAAAGGTTGCCAAAATGTCCACCTCATTTTCTTTCAGGTTTAATATTTGTGATAAGGTAGCAATATGTTTTCTTAGTTTCATCGATCTTAAGAGTTCTGGGTGTTCTGCACCACATTTGTTTGAGAAATCTCTAAGGACGTCACATCCCCGGACATGCTCGTTTGAGTTAAAGCTTGTCCTGGCAAATATGTAACTGTTTGACTCTGCCACACCAACATCTTTTCTAGTCTTCAAAAGAAGGTTGATTCCTGAGGTAATCTTTGAAGTTAGAATTACTGGAACAGTTCTTCCCTTTTTCCCAACAATGTCCACCTTTTCCAGTCTTGCACAAAGGTTTTTTTCCAAGTCTGTCAGCCCCGTCAAAACATCTTCCTGATTTGCGCGATGTTTTTTATCATAGTCTACAACCTTCATTTTTGAAGCCTCTCCCTGTCTTCTTCGATTAAATAATATTATTTGTGCCAAAATTAGCTCACAGAGAAGGGACCATGCATCTTTATTACTTTTTTCTTCAGTAAGTCTGTCATAGGCTTTTTGAAATTCATTCTGCAGGTAATTGTTTAAGAGGATAACATCATTTGTCAGTGGAATTAGATGTACTCTATTTCTTCTCATTTCCTCTAAGGTTCTGTAAGCATGAGGTGTTATTTCTTCATTCCACTTTAGTTCATATAACTCAATGAACTTGCTTGCTTTTGCCTCCACTTCAGAATCACCAGTTCTAAGGGCATTTCCTTTCATAATTCCAGCACATTTCTTGAGAGAATATCCAATCTTTAGAGCAAGTGATGGGGTTTTGTATTTTGTTGTTTCCATGGAAAACCCTGAAACTTCTTTTGTGCTTTGTACAACAATATCAAATTTTCTGGGATCTATAAAAGATGAAAGTTCTGCATCATCTGCTCCTGTTTGCTTCCTTAGAGATAAAAGTAAGCGACCCATTTCTCTCAGACAATTTCTTATATAATGGAATTGCTCTCCATTGTTTCCATGTTTACATGCTAGTTTTTCTCCCAACTGTCTAATTAAATAGTCATTTTTGACAGCAGTTGATACAATGTCCTCTTTCATAGTTATGAAAATTTTTCTTAGTCCTACACTCATCTCTCCTTCACTGGCTGGCATGAGCATCTTGCTGAAGTGTAAAATCTTGCCATATTTCTGACGTTGTGATGGTGCTAGCTCGCATCTTCTGACATGCTTCCACAGTACACAAGATGTATAATAGCCTAAACAGTGTGGGCATGGACTGTATTCAGACCAGTGGGTTTCTTCTGATTGTCTATATGCAACAATAAGTGAACCTTTCTTTTCTCTAATAACATTAAGGTTATGTTGATGGGCTCCTAGGTTTCGAAGTCTTTTTAACATTTTATTTTTTACTGATGGGTCCTGTTCTGCAAGATATCTGGCTACGTCTATTTCATTGCTGTGCTTTGATTTAAAATGACGTGGAAGTTTGGCTTGTGGTGTTTCACAAAAAAGGCACATGAACTGCTTGTCATATTTTCTTGATCCAAGATTGTGTGTTTGCTGTACCCTAATGGATTCTTTATGAAAACTGTTCTCTTTGTCTGCCAAAGCTTCATCACACGGTAGGCTTGGTATGCTCTGATTTTGAACAGCTGAATCTGTCAGTGATGCATCAAAATGGTGAATGGGACTAGTGGCAGATTCATTGCTAGAGCTAGAGTCAAAATTGATCAATTTTCTTGATCCAAGATTGTGTGTTTGCTGTACCCTAATGGATTCTTTATGAAAACTGTTCTCTTTGTCTGCCAAAGCTTCATCACACGGTAGGCTTGGTATGCTCTGATTTTGAACAGCTGAATCTGTCAGTGATGCATCAAAATGGTGAATGGGACTAGTGGCAGATTCATTGCTAGAGCTAGAGTCAAAATTGATCAATTCCGATGGCGATGGCATGTAATCTTCATCAAATGAATTATCAACCCACTCTTCGTCCTCTCTTTCTGGAGTCCCTGAAAAATAAATATCCCAGGTATTTCACCTAAATTGGCCTATTTTTTTTTTACAGAATTTTTATTGCATGTACATGTTTATATCAAAACAGGAATGAAATAGGTTCTAAAATTTGTGTTTACCTGATTCTTCTGGCATAACCTGGAACATATATTCCTTAAAGCACTTTCTAGTGTATGATGATATGCAATCTATAAGCCATTCTCTTTCAATGATTGGGACATCTTGCACATTATGGAGGTCTCTAACACAACCTAAATGAATTAAGGTTACAAATATACAAATTCTTTTGAGACTAACTGTTCTTAATTTGATGCAGTGAATGAATGAATTTTGAAATACATACTATCGATAGATGTTCCTTTATTTTCTGTCTCACAATCACCAAGATACAATATTAAATTAGGAATCTCTGCTGATGTGTCCTGGACAATATGTCCTCCACACTGTGTTATAAGAAAGACTGCATCTTCTGTAAAAAAAAAAAATTATATACATGTACCATCTAGGTGGTTAAATTACATATATCTGATCCAAAAATTAACACCCCCTTCAAAAAAAAACCAATATGATCTCTGAATCAAAATTCTGTACATGAGGCGCACACTTTATAGTTTACGAAAAAAAAAATTTAGTTTCATGGGAAATCAGCAATACAGTATAAAAAACTCTAAACAGTGTTTATAAAAACATAAAAAAATAATAACCTGTGCACATTGCTTCACTTTCTTCAATAAGGTGAAATTTAAGATGAGAAAATAATTTTCCTCTTCTCCTTCTAGCCTTCCTAGGTCCAAAGTGATTAATTCGGGTCCTTGTCCCTGCTACATCAATAATGTTACCTGTGATTTCATAATTTTCCTACAAATTGAAATTTTAAACATAATTGCTAAGTGGGTAAAAAGGCTATCTATTAAATCATGATTGGAATAATAACAATGCATCAAATTTATAAAAGATCGAGTAAAAAATCAAATAATCATGAAGATAATACCTCTGACAAAAGTTTTCCACTCATTGCACTGTCCGTTATCCAGCCAGCATTAAGGACCCAGCACTTTTTGCTGACCCCCCTTAAATATTTAAGGGTCCTATTGCAGAATTTCATATCATTTTCATCTGAAAAAAAAAATCTTTAATACTATAGTTACATGGATGCATAGTATCTTAAATCTTACCTATGTTACAGTCCCCAGTGATTAGTATATATAGTACATTTAAAAATAAGCCTTTGACAGAATTGAGCTAGAAAAACAAAATTATCTCATTCTAAAATAATTAAAGCCTTGTGCTTCATGATTAACTTTAATGGTGAACTTTTTCTTCGAAAATTCTTCGTAACTACAAATAACTAGTAATTAACATTTATCATACAAACTTCTGAAGGCTGAATATAAATTACCTGTTTTCATGATCAAATGTGTCACTTGTTCAGTAAGGGACTCTTCTACCTTTATACTATCAATTCTTTTTGCAATGGCCAGAAGTTCCACCTGCTCAATGACATAGAAGACAATAATCAGGAGATAAAAAACATATAAAAACATATACATGTACTTTTAATGTAAATATACAAGTAATAATTTTTTTATAATCATTTAAATTCTTGGTGTTAAATTAAAAAAAAAAATCTTAGGGGGATTCCGTTATGGAGGATACAACCAAGGAAGATGCCAAACAGAGTGTAACAAACAGTTATCCTTTCTACAGAACTATTGACATCCAAATTGGACAAAAAAAAATTTACTGTATTGTATATCAGTTATCACATAGTTATACCTTCTCATCACTTGTAAAGCCACTGAATGTGACATGTACTATCATCTTCTCATCACTTTGCTGTGGTAGAGATCCATCTAAAAGATTTTTGAAACAAAGTGAAAAACTAGTTTCTCATTTATTTCTCCAATTAATCTTTTCTTCATAATTGTGACTTTCTAAATGACAAGGTGATTGCATATTATGAACAGTTAATGTTGATAATGCCCTTTGATTTGGGAATGGGAAACAATTATTTTTATCTAGAAACAACTTAAATTACTAGATTCAACAAAGTGAGTGACATGTAGATTTCCATTTTAATTTAAGTAACCCTCTTGTAAGAAAAAAAAATCAGCAAATACCTTTACATGCCTGATGTGTCTTTCCCTCTTTTTCAACATCGAAAGGATCCCGGTCAATTTCATGTTTGCTGTCATCTATTTAAAAATAAAAAAAATGGCTAAAAATATGATACACTTATGGACTTAAGTGTAGGTCGATATGTGGTTATAAGGACTCATGGCAATTGATATTGACCGAAAACACACAAAGTGATAGCTACCAAGTCTGCAAGGTCGCTATTGGTTTGAACTTTAAGCAAAGGATAAAAAATGATTATAAATTCAATAGCTAGGATATATATGGGATACGTATAACATTAAGCAATTTGATAAAAATATCTTCAATACTTCTTTTGAAACTGAGCTAAATACAAAAAAAAAATAAAAACAAAAAGACATTTTAAGATAAACAAGAGGCCCACAGGCCTTATAGGTCACCTGAGCATTATGCAACAATTTTCCAGTTATTGAATTTAATTCATGTTTTAAGCCAGATGCTATATGAAATTCACAATTTTGAAAGAGGCACCATTGATCATCATAACAATACACATAGCAGTTGCTTAACTTGGTTACTGAATACCCATATGCAGGGTAGGGGAACAAAAATGCACTCCAACTAACCAGTAGTGCCCCTAACACTGTGACATAAATCCCTGACCCTAGGTCCACACATTGCACAAATTTCAAATAGGCACCCTTGATATCAAAAAATGAATAAATGTTTTATAAATACAAAAGAGCACATTTCAAACAATAAATTAATTTTCAGTATATAGGTAGAGCCCCCACCCCACCCCACCCCTGACCCTATCATAACTATAAAAGATAGTTCATCTGCTTTATACAGAGAGACAAAGAAAAATTTATTTAAAAGATTTAATGCATTTTCATTATATAATCAATTGAGCCCCGCCCCCCTAACACCAGAACCCCTGACCCTGGGGCCATAAAAGAGGCATTCTTGCTCATCATAACTATGTACTTTGTTTATTTAATTCCTAGGAGCAGAGAAGAAGATTTTCAAAGAATTCATGTATTTTCAATGTATAATCAATAGAGCCCTGCCCTGACACCAGAACCCTTGACCCTGGGACCATATAATTCACAATTTTGGTAAAAACATTCTTGCTCATCATAACTATGCACTTAGTTAGTATATTTAATACCTAAGTGCAGAGAGGATGATTTTCAAAGAATTCATGTATTTTTACTATATATAATCTATAGAGCCCCACCCTAACACCAGAACCCCTGACCCTTGGGCTATCAAATTCACAATTTTGGTAAAGGCACCCATGCTCATCATAACTATGCACTTAGTTAGTATATTTAATACCCAGGGGCAGAGAAGAAGATTTTCAAAGAAATCATGTATTTTCACTAAATATAATCAATAGAGCCCCGCCCTAACACCAGAACCCCTTACCCTGGGGCTATAAAATTCACAATTTTGGTAGAGGCATTCTTGGTCATCATAACTTTGTATTTAATTGGTTTATTTAAAACCCAGTAGTAGAGAAGAAGATTTCCAAAGAAATCATGTATTTTCAGTATATATAATCAATAGAGCCCCACCCTAACACCAGAACCCCTGACCCTGGGGCCATAAAATTCACAATTTTGGTAGAGGCACTCTTGCTCATCATAACTATGTACTTAATTGGTTTATTTAATACCCAGGAGTAGAGAAGAAGATTTCCAAAGAAATAATGCATTTTCACTATCTACTTATTTAGCCCCGCCCTAGCACTAGAACCCCTGACCCCAGGGCCATGAATTTCATAATTTTGGTAAAGGACTCAATGCTGATTACAATCATGCAAACAGTTTGACTGCTTGATGTCCAGGAGTAAAGAAGAAGATTTTTAAAGATTGCATTAATTTCAGTGGTTTTGGCCCCACCCCTCAGGCCCCAGGGGGGCAGGGATAATGAAATTCACAATTTTTTGTTCTCCTTCACCCATAGATGCTTTGTGCTAAATTTGGTTGAAATTGGTTCAGTGGTTGCAGAGAAGAAGCTGAAAATGTACAAATGTTAACACACGACGAACGACGGACGACGACGGACGAAAACAGATAGCAATTGGTCACCTGAGTTTACTCAGGTGACCTAAAAATTAAACTAAAGTTGATAACATTTCAACAGAATGTGAAAATGTATGAAATATTTAGAACTTTTCACAGAAAATATATTGGACAAGCAGATGGAGAATGACTGAAGACCAATATGAAACACACTGAATTGTTCATGATAGGGCATTACAGCAAATTACAGCAAAAAGATTGCAGTAACTGTGATAATTTTGATAAAATAGTATGGGATATATAATTTATTACAATACAATTAGGGAATTGTGTGTAACTATGAATTTATCATAATACAATAGGGGACATGTGTGTATGAATTAAACCAATACAATAGGGGACATGTGTGTATGAATTAAACCAATACAATAGGGGACATGTGTGTATGAATTAAACCAATACAATAGGGGACACGTGTGTATGAATTAAACCAATACAATAGGGGACACGTGTGTATGAATTAAACCAATACAATAGGGGACATGTGTGTATGAATTACACCAATACAATAGGGGACATAGATGTGTATGAATTAAACCAATACAAAAGGAGATGCATAAAATATCACAATTTATGTAAGTTTTCTCTCAAGCTAAGCTATATAATTTCTTTAAGATGCTTTTGTATTGTTGCAATTTTTAACAGCAATAAATTGTTGTTCTGTCAAGTTATCTAGTGTGTATTGAAAACATCAAGACATTTATGAATTTCTATGACCTTATTAATTTGATCAATACTGTCAAGCAAAAAAAATCCACCTACCCACCTTGAAAAATGTGGGTCGGAGTACATCAAACAAAATTTTTTTAATGATTGCAATTACTTAGTGTTTGTACTAGGAGGGGATTTCAGAGGTATATCATACTTATACAATATACAATAAATCTAGATTTAATTACTGAAGATAAATTTTTAGCAAGTTTGCTAGTACATTGGTTCACAGAAATATTTTCATACTACAATCTTATTACCCAAAATAATTTGAGTTTAGGGTGCCTTATTTACGCTTAAATATTGTCTCCATATTTTGACAGGTAATAAATCTTTTAAAGTAAAATGTATTTCTCCAAGAAAAAGAACCACTTGTTTGACATGCATCTAACAACAAATCCCTAGCATGACAGACTGTACATGCGTAACTTATCAACTTACAAATGCATAAACTGCTATGAAAATTAAGGAGTTTTCAAATTTAAGTGGCAATGACAATGCAAAATTATGAAAATAATAATTAATCAACAGCTTTTTGACTTAAATTTTGCAAAATAAAACAGGGAGGAGCAATATTTAAATATATACATGTATCATCAGAGAATTTTCAAGTTATAAACATGATGAAGTAAGAATTTTCTTCAAATGATAAATTTTATTAAAAACAATAAAACATCATGAAACACTTAACAGCAGTGTAATCATGAAAAATGATAGGACTGGGACGATACACTGTATTCTTTATAGACATACGCCACAATAGATACATGTAATACGAAAATATCAAGATATTACTAATTGGTTCTAAAATCTTCATTTTGGATTGGAAAAACCTATACAGTTCTTTATGAATAATAAAAATGCTTATAATGATTTAGCTCTAGACTTATAACAATATTATTCCCAATGACTGAAAATAATCTTGAACTGAACGTAAATAACAAATTATGTCTAAGTAGCAAAAACATCCATTTCTGGTTCTTTCATTGTTATGAGCTTAATTGTTTTACAGTTTTTTTTTTTGTAAAATATCGTTCCAGCCCTATGTAATAATTTTCTTACCAAGCTCGTCAAATTTGTTTACAGATTTTGTCTTTGACACAGAACTGGCTGTCTATTAAACATGATAAATATAATTCTTAACTGTAAATTTTATCAAACATTCACTTTTCTATTAGATGTTGAGTATTTTCAGGGAAAATATATTTTTCATTAAATAAAAACTTACATCTTCTCTCCGAGGAAGATTGCCTGATTTCATGAAATTATAGCATATTTCCTCCCCAGATTTGATACACTTTGTTGAAAATAAACAAAGACGGGGGTAATTCTTGAACACTTTAACTTTCATAGCCGCATTTTCCTTGAGGTCAGTTTGAGCAGCATTAGCAACATGACAAAATCTGTTCCTCGTCCTTGTGGCATCAATACTTTCAAATAATGATGTATTATTTAAGTTACATACAAAAAAATATATATATATATATATATATATATATATATATATATATATATATATATATATATATCATGTTCGAAATAACAATGTTTGACTTCATGTATATTCAAATTCAAATAACTTAATTTTAGTTGTTACACGTCTTTTGATTGGCTAAACGATTTTATCCATTTTGTATAACTTAACTTGCCTATGTATATTTCACAATGAGTGAAGTGAAAAAAGTATTACTCTGTTTGACGTTAACTTTTAAAAAATGCAATATTTGAAGCCTTTTTCCATTGGAAAATATCGAAAAAATGTCTCATTGTCTACATTGAAATTAAATTATGAGAAATGAAGCTTATTTCATCTTATGTTATACAATATAACATAACTTGGGGTAGTTTATGCTTTTTTAGAAATGGCTTCATGGTTTATTAAGCTTAAACTAACCTAAGTTATGTTGTATCATAAAACAAAAGTTGAAATAAACTTCATTCCTTAATTGTTTCTTTAAAACTTACCACTTTATACCTTTCCAAGAGAAGAAGTAAAATGAAAGTGGGTTCTTTTTTCTTTTTCGCTTCTTCCTTTCTCCTGCTTCTTCCTCAGTTATTCTCTCACCAACAATTTCCAAAAGAAAGGATCCCTTTGGAAAATCTTTGGTGGCAAACAAACCAGTTCCTTCAGAATGCAAATAAAAATGGTGAACATGGTGGAGAAAAGGTTTTAATGAAGGTTTTATTTAAGAAAAATACATTATGAAGTGGTTTGTTCCTGAGCTGTTGAGCAATTTTTGTTCTTGATCTCCATTTAAAACCTTCTGCTTCATGTTTTAGTTTTTACTATAAATTTTGTTTCTATATAATTATGTACAGTGATAATAAATTGATTTTCATTATTATCATGATGAAATTCATTAAAGAAATTTTAGTGAGGAGCTATATTTTGTGTTGGGACATTTTTACTTATGTTCATAAGAGGTGTGTGTGTTAGGGGTTGGGGTGGTTATCTTTCAGTGAATTCAGTGCTCATAGTACCTCTATTTTCCAAGCCATCCCTGTCCAGCCCTGCCTCACAATAAAATGCTGCCTCCTCTGTAGGGCTCATTCTGCGTTTCTTCAATAAAGAATTGTGTCACATACATATTTTTTTAACTCCTTAGGAATTGAAAGTTAATAGATTTTAAGAACAAGGGCTTTAATACACTGAAAATCACTTCTCATTCGCAAGAACTTTATTTTAGTGTAATTATGTGATGATCATGAAAATTTCTATCTCGCGTATAATAGAATTCTGTAAAATTATATATAGAGCCATGACCACAAATTGTTAACATTTTGTCCTTCTAATGAAGAGTCAATGACTATGTCGTGAAAATACTGTGTCGTGAAAATTAAGTGATCTACAGTAAGATCAATTCACTCTAATTTGACAATCATGATTATAGCCACGTACTGCTAACTAAAAAACATTTTAACAGATGATAAATTCTTTTTATTTTTACTTTTCTTTATATCAAATTACCTTTTTATTATGACATGTCTCTTCACTCATCATGTTTAATCCTGCTTTTAACTGAAATTCAGAATAAAAGAATAAAATTTTTGAACTATGAAGGTTGATCTCTTCATAGTTATATATTGCAGAATTATTATTCTGTTTTACTTAAATTTATCAATGTAAAATAATCAACATAATTATCATAAATGTGCAAAATTAGACTTTTCCTCTATTCATCATCAATTTCATGATAAAGAATAAAGAAATGCAAGTATACACTGTACCATTCTTTTCCCATAGCTCAGATTCATGACTGCAGAACTTAATTGTGTGCTGATTGATATGAAACTAATAGCATCTAAAAAAAAAAGCAAATAAGTATTTTTATATTTGATATTCTAAATTTCTAATTTTACAATGCTATATCACTTTACGGTAACTGACGCATTAAGTACTAATTTTTTTTAATATAAACTGGGTATTTTAGAACATGCATACATATCTGTTAGTGTTATGCATTCAATTCCACTGAATCTGAGGGTAATCAGTCTAGTCGAACCCTCAAACGGGGGTTTACCCTCAAACGAGGGTTTTCCTTCCCTAAATGCAACGTGCGAAAGCAGAAGAACGATAACTCTTCTTATTTGAAAAATAATTTTTAAAAAAAAAATCATTAACATACAAAAATGAATTGTCTACACCTTTGTTTTTAATTTAAAAAAATAATAAATTAATTTTCGTTTTTATTTACCTCATTTCTGAAACACAAAAGTTTGTTTACATTACAGAGGAAATTCGGACGGGCACTGAAGAAAGTGTCGAAAAATAATAAATAACATGTTCATTACACAAAATTTGTAATACCGGGGAACGGAATTATATGTAGTTTAACTTTAAACATGTTTTGTTTATTCATCCGTTTTATTAAATTATGCATAAAAAAATCTAGTTGTATCAAACACGGAGGTCAAGGCACAGAATACGCTAACTTTGGGAGAGAAAAAGTCTCGATTTTTACAATAAACATATACTTTTTCGCAATACAATCTCTTTAAACATCTTTAATCTATCAAATTTGAGTACATACAGAGCTACGAAATAATCCATCACTTTGCACGAGCATATTTTGTGGACCACACGTTTTTCCGTGAAAACGGCACTTTTTGAGTGTCTGCGCATGCCCCGTACCCCCATTTGAGGGTACGGATTTCCAACATCTGTTTACCCTCGTTTGAGGGTTCGACTAGACTGGTAATATGGGTCAAGTACTTTATATGGGTCTAAATTCGCTCTTGTGTACATATTGACCTATGACTTTTACAAGAGAAATATTTCAAAAATTATTGAAAAAACTTTAATAAAAAATATTTTATATTGACAACTATATTGCAAATATATAGAAAAGATAATATGAGCAGATTTTTTCATCAACTTACTTATTTTTCTTGAAAAGAATTTGAAAATTCCACTAGAATCACGCATGTGTAGGGGGACATTTTCAACCATGTCAAAATAAAAGACTAATATACGGCAATAATACCTTGTACACAGCATATTTTTATTTACTACTGTTTAGGAAGGATAGAATTTACATACAAAAGTATTTTAATGCACATTATGACTCAAATAAAAGAAAAAATGAATTTTATTTCTCCTCATATTTTGAACGTAACGTCTGTCCGTCTCAATACACATGGTAAATTGCTATTAAATGGGACATTGTTTATGCAAACACTCTTAATTTTCTTGTCCAGTGGTAGAAAGTTTACTTTTTTATCAATTAAGTGGTCACAGATTCAACAGAAAAGCTAGTGTGCTGAGAAATTAACAAATCTGTGAGATGCTTCCTGTGTCTGTCCTGACAAGTGGGCGTTACGTGCAAATTTAAGAATTGAGCTCGGAGACGCTTCTTCGCATGCATTTCACTTAAGGTCATGAATATTTAAAATTTCTCCAATGTTCTATGCAAATGTGTTTATATTTCTATCGGAAGAGCTACCGAGAGATTCAGAGAAGCCACGAAAGCTTGTCTGTCTAAGTGTTACGTTACAAAAAGTATGTTACGTTCACAAAACTATAAGTCGTCTTTATCTTAGATTTTATACACATATCATCAAAGATTGTCAACTAGTAGATGTATTTTGTACGTTTTGTTTAAATTATGAACTTGCACGCTCTTCATGTAATAGATAAACACTTCAAATTTGGAATTTCTTACATAACTTACCGATTGACAGACATTGCCCGAATATTATCGTAACGATGACGGACAAACCAAATGTCTGTCCATGTTACGTTCATCAAGCAGATTCATTCAGATTTAAACATTCAGTGAATTAAACCAAAAAGATATTTTATTCAAACATATTATTGTATTATAAGGCAGAATTTGTCTTTATAACTCAAACAATACAATTTTATAGTTATTTTCTTGCAATTTTTAAAACGTGTCTGTCAGGGTTACGTGCGTCTGTCCATGTAACGTTATAGGTTTTATCAATATTAAATAATGTTATTTTGAAAATTTCATAAGAATTTTCATAAATAATATTATTTTATGTATTCTAATTCCTAAGAATAAAAGATTAGCTTTGAATAATAAATTTTATTGGCTCGTTTCAAACGGGTATTGCTCAAGAAATAACGTAACATGACAGACATGGTTGAAATTTTGTATGTTACAAAGCGTATGGCAGAGATTTATCTTAGAAAAATTCTAATTTAAAATTTATAAGGAATAAAAATTTGAACAAAGTAAATTTCATAAGATAACATTACCTTTTTGCTAAAATAATGAAGTTTAAAGGTGACTTGGCTGGCTTAAGTAAAGAAGTCTGTCAGTGTTACGTTCGTCAGTTTTTGCATCAAAAGTAGCCTAAAAATCGTTTTTTCCTTCTATGTCAGAATGATTTTTTAAAAATATTGTTTAAAGAATTGTTTAAATTTATTTCTTATTAATTATTTGTATTGCTAAACATCAAAAAATGTAATTTAATCATGTCATAATATGTTACACGTCTGTCATGTTACGTTATATGTCTGTCATATGTTACGTTTCATACATTTCAAACATTAATTAAATATTTATTTTTGACTTGATTATCTATTCAAACATTGTTTCACCCTTATTAAAGTGTAAACTTCAAATATACATAAAGAAATTTAAGAGAAAAGAGTGTCTACAAATTTCTTTATTTGTCCCCCCAAATGTACGCAAGAGCGAATTTAGAGCCATATATACTCGCCTAATCAGTTATCGGGGAGTTGATCTTTCGTAAAAAACTCTTGGTCCAACTTATAGCCAAGTTATAAAAAGGTTGGTATTTGATAGGTTCAGTTCCTCTAATATAAGCTTAAAAAATACAATGGACTTATAGGTGGACTGCCTTATAGGCAAGTATAAAAGGTACGTACTTAAATCCAAGTGTTGTTCTATTTGTACCTCCTGAATGAGAATCCCATCTGCAAAAGATAAAGTTTACAAAGCTTGGGCTCAAAGTTTAGTGAATGAGGTAAAACTATGCTGTGCATGCAACTCAAGAAAAATATTCCTATTCAATCTTCTGAAGATGAACACAACATGCAAAAGTTAATGAGGAAATATCTTTTCAATCAGAGGAACCTCGGATTAAACACCTTCAATTATAAATAATATACATCTATATCCTACTGGACAGGTAACTCTGTTTCATGGACCACTATTTTAGGGTTACTCTGCCAGCACTGGGGGTTAAAAGCAGATAACACATGCATGCATCATGCAATTAGAATATTTCATGACTAACCTTGAAAAAACACGTTGCCGCCATAGTCAGGAGATAGCAGTCACATGGTGTACAACCGGGGACACACACTGCAGAGATACAGTCTGTAGCATTCACATGGTGTACAACCGGGGACTCAATCACTCAGCTGCTGTGTTGCCAAGCCGCCATTCCATATTTTCCATCGGGATCGGTATTTCATTTTTACTGATTACTGATTTTGGACTCCAGATCCCAATGAAAAAAAATACTACATAACCTGCTTTTGGGGTGTCTTTGACAAGAGAAACTTATACGGAGATAATGTGGTGTCGGAGACATTAAAACTTTTTTTTAATTAAAAAAGAAATGTTCCGTGCATAGTCAAAATTTTAAAAGTGAATTTTCCGGAAGTTTTCATTGCATTGCCCACTAGCTGCAGATCTGTACATAGCTATCCGAAAAAATATATATTGATAGACCGGATCTATCAATATATATTTTTCCGGATAGCTTCAGATCTGCAGCTAATTGCCCACATGTATTCATTACCCACAATTTTCTTTTTATGCACTCGGATCAATAGATCCAGGGAGTATATTGTTTAAATTGTCCTCTCTTTTTATTTTCGAAATTTTTTTTCATTTCCTTATTTTCTGCATGCAGTCCCCCACCCACCCTAAATTCAATCCTAACACATGGGCCCTAATCATGTATCAAAGCAAATCTCATTACTACCATTTCAATCATTTCATTTCCAAATGGGGGGCGGTAACCAATGTCCCCGTGAGATTTGCAAGTAGGTTATTTTTTTATTACTATTAGTTCAGTAAATAAATCTGTAAATTATACCATATGTATAAAATCATGTCGAGTAAACTTGTTCTAAACTTATTTTTTAGGCGCGTAGCCAGCATGAATTAAAATGATCGAAGTGTAAAACGGTCGGAGGTCTAGGGCAAAACCCCTAGAAGCTCCGGGATTAATTTTACGAAAATTTTCAGTCATTTTTTAACGCAAAAGAAATCACGCTTCATCTCTTTTCTCAAGCAAGCACTTAGCTAAGTTTTATACTTCCATGGATACTTCCGGAAGAGAACGATAATTAGAGATATAAGTATTGAAAAAAAGTTTCCAAGTGTGACATGTTTAAGTTTATTCACCAATCAAGGGCCCACGGGGGGCATGAACAATTATTACAAAATGATAACATTGATTACAAGATAAAACAGAGAAGTTATTACAATATTGTTTTCATTGGATTTGAATGATTTTATTTAGAAAAAAAAAACGTGGTGTTGGGGGTGCCTAATTTTGATTACATGTACCGTTATATTCTGAGCTTAAATAATGTTAGAATGCTTAAATAATATAATTTGATATGTACTGGTAACATCTTGATACATGATCTATTTTATTATTTACTTCAGCGTATTTTAAATTTATCATTTTTTGTAGTACGATATTTAATATTAAATATTATATAATTATTCATTTTAGATCAAAGCCTTTAAAATCTCTTTCCATCAGCAAATATTTGTCCGATAATCAGGATTACGCGGATCAACAATTGAACATTTTAGTTCAACAAAACTTTCTCCCTCAAGAATTTTGGAAACTGTTTTTGAAATTAATTTTATGAAAGACTAATGAATTTGAATGTTCAGACATGCATAGTGAACAAAATTTCAATGTCATTATCATTTAAATTAGAATCAGATAATGATAATTGATGCTTTGCCCCCGGACTCCCAAAATTGTCTTAGACCCACCGGGACTTCAGTAAAGCCACAAGACCCCCCCCCCCTTCGGTTACGAAATTTCTGGATCCACCACTGGTGACAAAGATCCTGGGTATCAGATCATGGTTCCAATTGAAAAGTCTACATTTTCATTCTGATGACAATAATTTCTTCAGTATTAGTAATCATTGACTTTATAATATTAATGCATAAATTTGATGAGTAAATACACTGATATTTATATTTAATTTCTAAAAATATTTATTTATGCTGCTTTAAAGACAGACTGAGTTCAATTTATGTACACCTGAAGACGGATTATGAAATCCAGAAAGCTCTTGTGTTAAATGAAATTTGAAAACTTCATTTTCTTTTTCTTTTATAATTATTTTCACCTGTGTGACATCGACTGTGAACTATTTTCAACTATATATATGTATATATATTTGTATATATATTTATTATTGGAATTAAAGTATTTCAAAATATAAACGGGGGTGTTGGTCTTTTGATAAACTTTATATTCTTTATATAACCTTTTGTTCAGTAATTTGAATTTTGCCCTTTTTTGTTTTTAGTTTATCGATATTTACTCATTACTCATTGGCGTCGGAAGCAAATTGAAAGTGGGGGGGCTAAGTGTAAGAAAAAAATTTTTTGTTCCTCCCAAAAAAACCTGACAAGCAAAAAAAAAAAAAAAAGAAAATGTATATTTCCCAAACACGAAAATCCTATTTCGTGGGGGGGGGGGGGGGGGGGGGGGGGGGGGGGGTTTCGAACTCCAGTACCAAAAATTTTCTTCCAAGCACCAACACTTTTCCCAATTTTAACCTATACTAAGACGTATCTGTGGAAAGTTGGGGGCTAAACTTACGAAGATATGTTCAATGTCTATACTAGGTATATATTTGGAAAAAAAGTGGGGGGGGGGCCCGAGCCCCCCCCCCCCGGTACCGACGCCTATGTTACTTCAAGGGAAATTCTTATATAGTCGTCCACGTCACTTACAGTGTAGGTCGCTTTCCTTCATCAAATACATGTATCTGTTCGGATAATCAGGATAAAGTGGATTAACAATTGAACATTTTGGTTCAACAATATTTTCTTACTCAAGAATTTTGGAATTCATTTTTATAAAAGACTGGATTTTAAAGATATTCTGAACAAAATTTGAATAGAAACAATAAGACGTAAAATAATTGGAAAGACAGATAGTGTCTCTTTTTTTCTCCGAATAAATCTCTCTCTCTCTTTCTTTCTTTCTTTCTTTTTCTTTTTTTTTTTTTTTTGGCTGAAAATGATGTGTTTTTTATAAGCAATTGGAAACTTGCGTATAGGCAGCTACGTGCCTGGAAGCAGCTGGGGCCCGTTTTACAAAAGGACTTACGACTTAAGATCACTTTTAATTCTTCATATAACTTTTTAATTAACTTTAATTAACTTTATTTTAAACTATTTTAAAGGAATGTGGTAAGATGTTTTTACAGAAACAATTTCAAAGAGAATGATTAATTTTGCAAAATTTTACAATCACCCTAAGTTTTTGGTCTTAGTCGTAAGTTCTTTTGTAAAACAGGCCCCTGTTGCAGAAAAAAAAAACGTAACCCGCATAAGAAAGACATTTTATTGTTTATATTTATATCTGTTTAAATAATTATTTAAAGAAGGATTAAAAAGTTTTAATTATTATTGTATTAATGATGCGAACGTCTTCATATACGTTTCATTAATTGATGGAACAGCCACTGATCAACATGATCAAGGAATCTGTACAGGTGACATGCCTGTTGTAATTATAAAAGACTTATAGGGTTTTTATAAAGCGTAAGTTGACCCAACCAATGTGAAACAGTATAGCTTGTTTAGGTATTGAATTCATTATTTAGACTCAACTAAAAATATATATTTCTTATGCATATTTAAATTCATAGCAAGTTTTGCACTCTCAAGTAGGTTAATTGCAAAATAAATGTTTCACATTTCTCTGAAAAAAGAGTAATAAAATGCAAAATATAAATGAAAATTGAATACAGAGTTCCCAAGATGGGATAAAAAGAATAAAATTTATATCACGCAAGTCACGTGACACGTTTTTCACTATACAAATGGGGACACGTGTGTAACCCCCAAATACGAACCTTCGTTAGTCATGAAAAGTTCACACAAACACACAAGTTTAATAATAACTAACCGGGGACTTTTTTTCAACATGTTAAAAAATGGACTTTTGAGGCTTTTTGGGGTAATTAGACATCCCTGAGTTCGAATTTGGCGCTATTTTCAATCGAAGACAACCGGGGACGTCCCCGGTTGGAAGGTCGTCCCCGGTTGGAAGGTGTGTAAACAAACAAATGTCCCCGTTTGATACCCTTCACGCACGCACACACGCACACACACACACACACACACACACACACATATATATATATATATATATATATATATATATATATATATATATATATATATATATATATATATATATATATATATATATATATATATATATATATATATAAGAATTGTAAGCTTCGGAAGATTGAAAATGAAAGCGCTAAAGCTTAACCGAGGATTTTTGTGTTTTCTTTTTACTTTTTTTTAATATTGTTATTCGATTACTGAGACATTATTTAAATTTTGGAGATATATATATATATATATACACGAGGGCTGTTCAAAAAATAATGTCCTGAATTGTATGACATACCATACAATACAGATATCATATGACATTAAACTTGGCTTTCTCTCATAATTGATTCTTTAATGAATTTATAACAGTTTATGTGACCACTTTTCATCGCATAGTTTCATCGTGAGAAGCTGGGAAACAAGTGTTATTCGATACACTACATTATAAATCAATGGTAAAGAATCAGTAAACTAGAATGAAAATAAAAACTTCATTAAAGTTGCTGTAAAACTTGTTAAAATCCCAAAGAAACATTCACTGAAATATGTGATATTTACAGCAACCAATGTCTGTTTTATAGACAAATGAGCAAGTGGATTTCAATGATGAAAAATTATATAATGGGCATCAAATATTGGTACCGTCCTTGCCAACCAAAATTATAACAACTTATGTACTGTTCGCCAAATTTCAACAAATATTTGATGATGTATGATTGACTTAAAGACATATATAGCAAATTTGATAGACATCATATCGGGAGTAGTTTACACTGTTTTTAGGAAACGTTTGACGGTTATTCTAAAATAGCAGATATTGGAACATGAATCTATTAAGCCCAAAAACCCTCAAAACAAAATGCACTTGATAAAAAAGGTCTGAGAAGAGCTAAGGTATGCAAGAGCACAAAGACAGATTTATATGCAATTTTCTTAAATATTAGTGGTATTGTTGTTTAAATTCGTATTCGGGGAGACAGTTTAATTTCTGGAGGAGTCTAGAAAGCAAGTTTTTGCAAAAAAATCGAAAGGTTTATTAAAGGAAGGACCCAGAATCAGGAATCCACTACATTGAATTTCTTCATGACAGCGTCCAAACCCGCATGCCCTGGAGAGTAAAGGGGTTTTCGGGATTAAAAGAAAGTTAATGTTTTTTCACATTAACAATATTCGCCAGATCTTTGAACTTTTTACTTGTTTCTATTTCCAAACTTGAAAAAAAAACACTTTTCAAAAGGAAGAAACAAATCTATGAAATCCCTGGATCTGCCATTTTCCAGAATACTAAGGGTCATACCCAAAAATGAGTTCTAAAAACAATCAGAAATTGGATAAAAAATGTTACGGACATGTGTTTTAATTAAAAGAGATTAATTAGTAAAATCATGAAGACAAAATCATTGAAAAGTGTCTTTTACTTCTTTTACTTCTTTCTGAGCACAAAGGACATTCTTTATTGAACAGCCCTCGAAAATAGTTAACGTTACCAAGCAAAACAATCGGTTCAAAAATGTACACCTAAAGACGGGTCATATATATATATATATATATATATATATATATATATATATATATATATATATATATATATATATATATATATATATATATATATATAAAGCACAATTTACAACTCTTAAACTAACATATGTTAGTTTAAGAGTTGTTGTAAATTGTGCCGCTATAAATAAAATTAATTTCATCACAACATGTATTGGTAACGATCCTCTAAAAACTAATGTCCAACTAACTGTATCTCACTTCTATTCTCAATGACCGTGTAGTGTAGGGCAGCGTTGTGAGAGTTCCATCGGCATCGAAAGCAAGTTTTTTAACTTGCCTAGAGAGCCGAGCGGTCTAACGCGCTGTTCCTGTACTGCTAGGAGACAGATTCCGAGGGTTGAGAGTTCAACACCTTTTATTTTTCAGTGTTCTGCAAATTATAAAGTCCGATGAGTTCAGAGTAGCTCTGGCAGTGGCTCTGGCGAGAGTTAGCGAGACTTCAGCGAGATAGGGTAAATTATTCACGGAAATCTGGCTAGGAAGTGACTAGCACGTGGAGGCATGGTAAACTGAAATGTTATGTTGCGTTTCAGTTTTCACCACCCTAGAATCAGCTGATAATGTCTGTAGATATGTACTTCAATCAATCGATTTCTTTTACATTTATTCAAACTTCAATAAGTATTCTCTATAATACAATTTTCTGCAGTCATGAATTAAAATTTCTTTTTGGACAAATATTTTGCATGGGAATCGGGACTATATTTTTGGCGTCAGATTAGCAAATGAGGCACCAGCATGATTTTAACTGACCAATCAGCTGAGTGAGTATTGCATTATGGGTTACTACGAATACTACTGGAATTTTACGCTTGAAAAAAAGGAAAATCTTATGGTAAATGAAAAGCATTTTTAAAAATATTATTTTCATGCTCATAATGACAAACAATTTATCTGTTAAATAAATGGCGGAAGTCTAGGTTTCTGAAAGTCATACTGCAAAAGCGATTTGCGTCCGTATTAATTCCTTTGTTGTACTATCGGTGAATACAATTGCCATGTGAATTCCCTGGCCGAACACGTGATCACGAATGTAAACAAAGTTTAGTCCATTTAAATGCACAAGAGATACTGCTCGTTTTTCTTACCCTTGAAGAACATTTTTTTTTTATTTTGCAGTCCATTAACATGATCATAGATTGACCTGAACTACGTGTTCGAAGTAAAATATGTAAACATGCATTTGGCGTAAACGTTGCAATTCATTTAACGATTGGTCAGTTGCTCGTGATAAGATCCTCTGTGCGCATTTATAACAATAGCCATATAAGACAAACAAAGGTTTGTCAGTGTAGATAATAATGCACAGTTTTACCATCGAATCTGTCACTAGTGAGTCCTTCTTTTCGCCGAAAAGTATAAGATATATTGTTATTTTAACACCCCTCCTATAGCCACCCTTTTTCTGTTGAAAATCATGAAAGTCTTTGAGAAAGGTTTAGAAACATTTATTATAGGACATGTTTTCAAAAGAAACAGGCTATAGCAATATCATGTTTACTGCCAATTTTATTTATAAAACCGGTTCTACCCTATAACCTTTGAATAGATCAACCTAAACCACGTGTCTTGAATTTAAATCACAATAACATTAGTAGGGGTGTAATCGGTTAACCGGAAGACGTTCCGACCGATTAACCGGTTAGTCGTATCAAGATGTTCGTTTTGACATTTCTTCATATACACAAGAAGGCTAAAAAGACGTTTGAAGTTTTATTCTGTTAATTATCTTGATTTCGATGTGCATAAGAGTACATTTTATTTTTATTTCAATATAAAAGAAACAAGAGGCCCAGGGGCCACAGCGCTCACCTGAGCACATCGGGCTTGAATTTACCCCCCCCCCCCCTTCAGGCGTTCATCATTTGAACAAATTAGAATCTACACTACCTGAGGATGATTCCATATAAATATCACTAATCAAAGCTTTGAAGTACTTGAAAAGAAGATTTCAAAAGGTTTCCCTATATATCCCTATGTAAAAATTGGGTCGGCCATTTTGGCCCCACCCTAGCCCCGGGGGTCATGATTTGAACAAACTTGAATCTACACTACCTGAGCATGATTCCACATGAGTTTCATCTTTCCTGGCCCAGTGGTTCTGGAGAAGAAGATTATTAAAGATTTTTCTTATATATTCCTATGTAAAACTTGGGTCGGCCATTTTGGCCCCACCCTTGCCCCGGGGGTCATGATTTGAACAAACTTGAATCTACACTACCTGAGGATGATTCCACATGAGTTTCATATTTCCTGGCCCAGTGGTTCTGGAGAAGAAGATTTTTAAAGATTTTTCTAATATATTCCTATGTAAAACTAGGGTCGGCCATTTTGGCCCCACCCTTGCCCCGGGGGTCATGATTTGAAAAAACTTGAATCTACACTACCTGAGGATGATTCCACATGAATTTCATCTTTCCTGGCCTAGTGGTTCTGGAGAAGAAGATTTTTAAAGATTTTTCCTATATATTCCTATGTAAAACTTGGGTCGGCCATTTTGGCCCCACCCTTGCCCCGGGGGTCATGATTTGAACAAACTTGAATCTACACTACCTGAGCATGATTCCACATGAGTTTCATCTTTCCTGGCCCAGTGGTTCTGGAGAAGAAGATTTTTAAAGATTTTTCCTTTCACATACATACTAAGTATGTCATACATACTAAGTATGGTAAAGACTATAGCAATTAAGCAATTATTTCACCTGGTCAAACTCCCGTTTTTCACACATAGTCTGGTCCTGATTTTTAAAAAGAAGGCTAGAAATAACTTCTAACGGCAAATAATTATTATTTGGTCCAGCATTGTTTTTAAACTTATTTCGAGTATGCTGAATCCGAAAAAATATGCTGGCCTTTATGAAAATGGCGTTAAAAAAGTCAAAATGGCGATTCAAAATGGCGGACATCAAATTTATCTAATTTTCTCTAAATACCCCGGTATCTTTCAAAAATGGAGAAAAAATGTGTGAATATCTCACTGAGTGTAATACAAGTATAAAAATGATAATAAAATACTAAAATTATTAGTTTAACTCAGAAAATCTACTCGTTTCTACACTTAATTCAATTTTCTCTGATTTATTTTTCTATTGTTTCTATATTCTTCTTTGTTCAGGAATTTACATTTGCAAATATCCATACACTGCAGATTTGTATTTTTCCCTCTACATCTCACTATCCTACAATTGAATGATGTTGCAGCTTTAAGTTAAAAGTCAAAATGGCGATTCAAAATGGCGGAAATTCATTTCTTTTTTTCAAATTATTTCTTAATGTCGTTTACATAGGAGAAAGGATTTGTGAATATTTTACTGAGCGTAGTACAACTATGTTAAATGACAATAGAACACTAATACGATCACTTTAAATCGGAAAATTTAGTCGTTTAAATTTGAACGTGTTAATTTGCTCAAATGGCAATTCAAATGACGTCTTATACACTTTTACACGTCTTATACACTCGAAGTTTATAAAAATACCCAAACTGCTTATTTCTGATTCGTTTTGCAAAAAATAAATTACAGTTTTACATTATTCATGAAATAATGTTCAAATATGCAATGAAAGTTAGAGGATACTTTTGGTAATGACTTAGGACCATGACCAATTAGAGGGCTAGTAATTGTTACATCATATAACTCTGAATATATTATAATATCCAAATATAAACATATGAATTAAGAATTATCAGTATAATGTATGTAAACCATAAGTTTTCTTGATTGTCCAGCTCTGATTCTGTGTCCTTACATTTGCATTTTGTTATTCTCAGTCAAAAAATTCAACTGCATTCTCAAATATTTCATGTTGTGAACGGATAAGTTTGTATTGAACAGTGTATATATAAAATTTTTGAAATTTAAAAATCTGAAAGAAGAAAATGTTTGTGTTCTATCCTTCCTCGATTCTTTATACAACCTTACACTATCCTAACAAAGATATGTGGATCAAGTTGCATTGTAAATTTCTTGAAGTGTTTGAGAAAATTTTGTTGTCAAGAGGAGTGTTGACTAGATCGAAGTCAAGAATGACTTAGGCCTATTGGTACGAAAGCTTGTAAGTGATAGATATCACGAAGAATCTGCACGGCTCTTAAATTGCATAATTATACAACTTTTCTCACCAAAATGTATGCATACAATGTGATTGCAACAAATCTATACGAGGTCACAAAATAAAGAGTTACATGTCTTGAATATCAGAGATGTTTTATTCCCCCCGCTTGAAAAGCGGGAGGGTAAAGAGTAATCGGTATGTCCGTCCGTCCGTCTGTTACGCTTTGGGGTACCCATCTCTTATCCGCAGTTATTCTCAGACCACTGAATGAAATTTGATGAAACGATCACACAGAATCTTTATTACATATTGCCATTGTGACCTTCTATTTTACTTTTTGATCCGACACATATTTTGGGTTTCCCAAAGCAAAACATGGATACTGTCATGATATTCATATGGGAGACAGGGGGTATAATTTAGTGAGCTAATTGCTCACAGTACCTCTAGTTCATTTTGCATAAGGTTTTGAAAAACAAAATAGACATTTAACACGGACTATCAGTTTAAATAATCGGTTTTTGAAGGTTTTTGGTTTCTCTGGCAGCCCCCATTGAGCTTACTCTTTTTCGAACTCGAAACGATCTTTTATGTGCCAAGGGGGTTGTCATCCTTGACACGGGGCACCCTTCACTTGAGTGTTGAAAATACCAAAATTCCGAGGACAGACTGAAACACATAGCAAAAAAAGCTGGAATAGAAGATGTTAGGGAATAATACTAAGTTCTTGTAAGTGGTAAAAAGCTAGAACAAAGTGTTCGATGAAATCGGACAAGAATTTCTTCAGTTATATTTGATGGTGTGCCGAGGGATGTTGAAGTAGAAATGCGAGAAGATAATGACAGGATTCAAGAGTGATTTTACGTGGACGGGGGTTCAAAGGCTTTATAACACGGTCAAATACAAAGGGGAAAACTTTGTAACTCTTAAGTTGAGTTTGTTTTAACTATTTCCAGAAAAAAATGAATTTTTTCTAGTATTTTTTTGTTTGTTCACTTTTAATGGACTAATCAATATACTATAAATACTATATATAAAAAAAAAAACTGTTATTTATTTCTGCAAAATGACTCAGAATTAAGCAGTTTGAGTATTCTACGAAAGTCAAGTGAATATAACGTAATTTTGAATCGCCATTTTGAGCTAATTAATACGTTCAAATTTAAACGACTAAATTTTCCGAATAAAAGTGATAATTTTAGTGTTCTATTGTCAATAAAATAGTTTTACTAAGCTCAGTAAGATATTCACAAATCATTCTCCTATGTAAACGACATAAAGAAATAATTTGAAAAGAATGAATATCTGCCATTTTGAATCGCCATTTTGACTTTTAACTTACAGCTGCAACATCATTCAATTGTAGGATAGTGAGATGTAGAGTGAAAAATACAAATCTGCAGTGTATGGGTATTTGCAAATGTAAAATCCTGAACAAAGAAGAATATAGAACAATTTAGACAAATAAATCAGAGAAAATTCGAATTCATTGTAGAAACGAGTAGATTTTCTGAGTTGAACTAATATTGTTAGCATTTTATTATAATTTTTATACTTGTATTACACTCAGTGAGATATTCAAACATTATTTCTCCATTTCTGAAAGATATTATGAGAAAATTAGATAAATTTGATGTCCGCCATATTGAGTCGCCATTTTGACCTCTTAAACGCCATTTTGATGAAGGCCAGCATAATTTTTCTGATTCAGCATACTCGAAATATATATATACTACTCAAAATGTGATAAGGATCACTAGGTTATATATGTGTAATTTACTACTAACATAACAACAGACAAAAATTAACTCAAAAAGGTGTTTACTCAGGTTATGAATGGGTATCTATGAACAACATGAACTTTAACCAATAAGGAATGCTTGAAATCTTATAACAACACCAAAAAGGCATTTCATTACAAAAAAGTTAACAGAAAACCAGAGAAAAAATTGCACAGTTTTTGGAGAAAGTCCATCATTA
This sequence comes from Saccostrea cuccullata, assembly GCF_032062105.1. Lineage (NCBI taxonomy): Eukaryota > Metazoa > Mollusca > Bivalvia > Ostreida > Ostreidae > Saccostrea > Saccostrea cuccullata. Next base: position 89,814 of record NW_026925948.1, read on the forward strand.
CAAATAGTCGATGTAGTGTCAATACCGAGTATGGCCTCCCCTTGCATCAATGACGGCTTGACAACGTCGAGCCATGCTGTCAATAAGCACCCGGATGTTTCCGATGGGAAGGTTGTTCCACTCTTCAACGAGGGCGTTTCCCAGCTCTGCCAAAGTCGTTGGTTGTGCTCTACGGTGTGAAAGGGCAACTTGCAGCATGTTCCATACATGCTCAATCGGGTTCAAGTCCGGCGAGCGCGCTGGCCAGTCCATACGGACAATTGTCTCCTGTTGAAGGTACTGCTCCATCACCCTGGCGCGATGTGGACGGGCGTTATCATCCATCAGGATGAACTCAGGGCCAACAGCACCAGCGTAGGGTCTAACGTAAACATCCAGGATCTCATCCCGGTACCGCACCCCCGTCATTGTTCCTCTCTCCAGGACATGAAGATCTGTTCTTCCATCCCTGCTGATTCCACCCCAAACCATGATGGAACCACCGCCATAACGGTCATGTTCACTGATGTGGGTATCATGAAAACGTTCACATCGTCGTCGCCACACTCGTTGCCTCCTTTCTGTAAAGTCCAAACAATACCTGGACTCATCGGTGAACAGAACTGGAACCCAATCGTTCTGTGTCCAAGTGACATGGTCTTCAGCCCAGTCCAATCGCTCCCGCCGGTGTCGCACAGTCAGAGGGATTCGAACACATGCCCTTCTCGAATTGAGACCTGCAATGTGAAGCCGATTCCGTATCGTCTGAGTCGAGACGTTTACCCCCGAGGCGTTCAGGAGGTCGTTACGCAGGCTGGTTGCTGTCCAGAAGGGGTGGCGTCGTGCCTGAAGAGCCACAAAATGGTCTTGGCGTTGAGTTGTTGATCTCTGACGACCTCCCCCATGTAGGTGTGCTGCTGTACCGAAAGTTTGCCGTCGGTTCCAGGCTCTGTTTACAACGCTCTGGCTGACGTTTAGCGCATTTGCAACATCACGTTGTGAATAACCAGCGTCAAGCATTCCAATACATCTACCTAGTTGTTCTGTCGTCAGGCGACGCCTTACACGTTGAGGGGCCATTATGTTGATAAACGTAGTGTAAACACTCAGGTGAGTTCTTTTAAATCTTACAAAGAATCACACCGCTGCCTGAGTGAAAATCGTGCAATTGTAGCAAAAGTATAAACTGTGACGAGAAACCATTTCCATGACATGAAATGCACGTGAAAGTTTGTTGAAGACATTTTTTTTTTTGCATTGGACAAAATATTGCCAGTTATACAGTTATTGATTACTGAGTATCTAAATACATAGAAAATTTCAATGATCCTTATCAAATTTTGAGTAGTATATAGCTTAAAAAACTATGCTGGACCAAATAATAATTATTTGCCGTTAGAAGTATTTTTTTTCTATAAATCGGACCAGACTAACATTTTTTAAATACCTGTAATTCAAATGTGTGCAAAACGGGAACAAAACAGTCGGGGTATGATGTTTTAAAAAAGCAATTAACACTTTACAAACTGACCAATTACCCCGTGACCCCAATCAGAAGAGCTACAAGTACCTCCAAATTATTTAATTGCAACTGCAAGATATGTAAATATTTTAAATTATTTTTAAGCAGTGGCTTTCTTTCTGGGAAGTGAATTTTAAGAAAATATGTTCAAATTTAAATATATTTTTATTTTTTCCGACTAACCGATAACGGATTTTCTAACCGATTAGCATCGTTCCGACTGATTAATCGATTAACCGGTTAAGATTTGCCATCACTGGTAATTCCATGAAAAATGCAGAAAATCTTGCTAAAGCAGGGGGACGTGCACTAGGGAAAATTATATCTTCGATTCATAGTAATAAAGATTTCCGGTTTAATGCTTATGAAAAACTATTTTACTCTTGTGTCATACCTGTTTTGGATTATGCATCCAGTGTCTGGGGTTACAAAAAGTTCCAGCCTATAGATAATATTCAGAACAGAGCTACTCGGTATTTTATTGGGGTTCACCGTTTTGCTCCTACATTGGGGGTTTATGGAGACACTGGATGGATTCAAAGTCAATATAGACGTTGGATAAATTATCTGTGTATATTATGGAAGTGTAGGACAGTGACCTGGTGTTATTTTATATAATCAGATATTGGAATAGAGTTTTATCCTTGGGCAATGATCGAATTAAAAGAATTGTTTTAGAAGTTGATTACAATAAGTGTAGAAATAACTGGTGCAGTGATTTGAAAGATATATTACACCAACTAGAGCTGGATTACTATTTAGTGTCAAAGCTTATGATAGATATAAATATGGTTCAATCAAAAATTCACAATTATTACTCAAACCTTTGGAGCAATGAGATTTTAAGCATTCCAAAACTGCGGACTTATGTTAATTTTAAAACAAGGTTTGGTAGGGAAAATTGTGTAGTACTTGATATGCCTAAATATTTACGTTCAATTTTAGCACAATTTAGATGTGACATTTTATCTTTACGAATAGAAACCGGTAGATATCATGGTGAATCTGTTGAGGATCGAATTTGTACACTTTGTTCTAGAAATAATGTGGAAGACGAAATTCATTTTTTACTGCATTGTCCTTTTTACTCTGAATATCGATCAAAACTTTTTGAAAACACTGGCATTAATCAAATGGGGTGGTCAGATATGGATTTACTATGTTTACTTATCTCAAATTATCCTAGACAGGTTGCAAAGTACTTGTATTTTTCATTTATGCGAAGACAATCCTTTATGTTTAAAAAATAAAATATATTTCAATGTCATTTTCATCTAACAATAATCTTTAAAACAGACATTACCAATCTTAGCATACAAAATGCATATAAAATATATATTTATTACAATTATGTTTATTTTTCATGCACTTTTTTATTATTATTTAACGTTGTGCTCTTTATTTTCTTTATATATTGCATTTCAATTTTGTGTTTAAAGTGGCATATAGGCCCAATGGGCCGGGTGTTGATTGTTGTTTTATACAGTCTGTAAACAAACGAATTTAATTATGTACACATGTCACTATAAATAAATAAATTACTTACTTACTTATTACTTACTTATATATATAAGTTTAATGAAGATCTCATGTAATCGATGTAAAAATGTATTTTTTCTCGTAAAAGGCAACACATTCGTTTGCATTTCATTTCTTATTATTGAAATGATAATTAACTGCAGATAAACATAACTTGTCTTCAAATAAACTACATTTAAAAAGAATTCCTTCATTTTTTAGCATTATTAGAGCACAAAATAACACCTTTTCCCTTTCTTCAGAATATACAGATTGGATATGACAAGGAGGAGGAATATTCAAAAACATATTTCACCATGTTCACGTATAATTACAATATATTCTACAGAAATTTATATAAAATATCCTATTACATTTAAATTGATTTAATAATCTTTCAGTTTTACCAAAAATGCAACTTTAATTCCAAGCCAGCACTGGTGACATGACTGAATCTGCTTTACAGCTGAATAAGGCCCCTTATGTAAAAACAAAGTAACCCATTTAGTTAAAAACAGTCAATTTTGTTATAAATTATTCAATTAACTCTGCTTAAATCAAATTTGAAAGAGGATAAGTCAATTTTTACCAATGTCTGCACTCATAAAATATATAGATTTAAGGATCCTCTCTACACCAGTGCAAAACGTGTTTTGGACATTGAGAAAAATATATTGTATAATAGTGTTAATATTGAGCTTAATTATCTAATTTTCACTGTAAGGTACGTGGCATTTACCTCCAGGAAAAATATTCAAACACAACACAGTATCAGTGTATAGAACCAATTTGGTTAACAATTTGTGTAGCTCTTCAAAGGCCCAAGCTAAATTGAGGTCAATTTTGGAATTGATTTCAGAATACCTCGAGAAGTATAAGGAATTACGGAATGAACTTTAGAAGTAATGAATATTGTTTATATATGAATAGATATGGATAGAAAAAAAATTGTAAAGCATTTGATTTAAAAGAATTTTATCGGCGAAAATAGGTACCCTAAGAAAAGTACGAAAGACGAATAGGGCCAAATAAAAAAAATATTTTTATCTCGTAATTACGAGAAAAGATCTCGTTATTACGAGTTAATTATCTCGTTATTACGAGAAAAGATCTCGTTATTACGAGCTAATTATCTCGTTATAACGAGAAAAGATCTCGTTATTACGAGTTAATTATCTCGAAATTACGAGTTAATTATCTCGTTATAACGAGAAAAGATCTCGTAATTACGAGAAAAGATCTCGTTATTACGAGTTAATTATTACGGTTCTCAAAAGTTTTAATTTGATTCTCGCAAGACGTGAGAATGCAATGCTTGGAATATTGGATTGTAGGTCGAAATTTACTGATGCCGAAAAAAATCTTACAGATCAGTGTGCAAAACCATTGTTACGTAACTTGATTGTATTTTAATAAAGTGTACCGAGGTTAATGTTGTTTTATAAAAATACTGACTGGGGTTGAGGGAAATATTGATAATATTAGCCCCCGATGGACAAAATATTGCCCAGCGCGAAGCGGATACCAAGGGGGCTTATATAATTAATGCTGCCCTGGTGTGGATTTCCATGTTATTTTAATTAACTGTATATTTCAAATAATATTATATGCATTGACCTTATTATAAAGTTCTTGAAAAGTAATGCCAACTCAATTTTTAAAACTCCTATATACTTCCTACTGAATACAATGGTATCTTTTGCAATTACTCAGATAATGCCCGGCGACGGATAAGGAAACTATGGTGGCATATTTCTGCCCCCTACATGCAAGATAAATTATGTTAACATGCAAGAAAATTTTGTCAACATTCAGGAAAATTATGCCTACATGCAAGAAAATTATGTTGGCATGCAACTTGCAAATTTTGTATGAGAATCTGATTTTAATATGGCTAAAATCACGTTCGTAAGTCCTTATCTGACATCGTAGGTGCAATGTGCTACATAATTATGACAAAATGTGGTTTACCTATGTTTACATGCGAAATAATTATGTAGACATTCAAAATATTTATGTCAACATGCGAGTTAATTATGCAGACATGTCACTTATTTATGTGAACATGTAAGTAAATTATGTTAACATGCATGATACAAACATTAACATGCATGATACTTATGTTAACATTCGAGATGATTATGCAGAAATGCAAGATATTTTTTTTTCACATGCAAAATAATTATGTTGACATGCTACATAGGCAATTTAGCCACATATGATCCACATATGCATTGCCTTTCATATGAAGAGTATATGCGGATCATATGTGAATCATATGATTTGCTTCATATGATTCACATATGATGCCCTTTTTCTATGATTCTCATATGAAACCAATCATATGAGAATCATATGTGGCTAAGTTGCCTGTGTAAGTGTTTAGAACCGGTTTCGGCCAACACTGGACATAAAAAATGTAAATCAGGACAAAAACTGCACTGTTAACCAAAGGGACATATCTTAATCAAAATGAATTGCAGGCTTCAATGTTTTCAAAATAATAGATTTTATGACTTCAACTCTGTGACGTTTGTGTATTTGTGGTCGTAGAGGACCATGTAAATTTACCCCCCCCCCCCATGGCAGATTAGTGAATAATAGATTTTATGACTTCAACTCTGTGTCGTTTGTGTATTTGTGGTCGAAGAGGACCATTTAAATTTACCCTCCCCCCCCCCCCCCCCCAATGGCAGATTAGTGAATAAAACATTAAGTTTTTTCCATGCCCACTTTTTTTGATTAGAAACAAGCTCACAAAGACATTAAATTAAATGAAAAAGACATTAAATTAGCTTACTAAGTGTTTAGAACTGGTGTCGGCCAACACTGGACATAAAAAATGTAAATCAGGACAAAAACTGCACTGTTAACCAAAGGGACATATCTTAATCAAAATGAATTGCAGGCTTCAATGTTTACAAATTAATAGATTTTATGAGTTCAACTCTGTGACGTTTGTGTATTTGTGGTCGTAGAGGACCATGTAAATTTACCCCCCCCCCCCCATGGCAGATTAGTGAAGAATAGATTTTATGACTTCAACTCTGTGACGTTTGTGTATTTGTGGTCGTAGAGGACCATGTAAATTTACCCCCCCCCCCCCCTTGGCAGATTAGTGAATAAAACATTAAGTTTTTGCCCTGCCCACTTATATCTTTTTCTGTCTACCTTGTAGCCGTGACTTCCATAATTTACATTTGTATTCTTTGTGACACTACTTCAATTTTGTTACAACATATTTAACCTTAAGCTTGCAGTTTTACTCACTTTTGCAAATCATGTTTTTGAAAGGTAAGTGTTAGGGCTTTAATATTTCTTGTGATAACACTTTTCTTGGCTTCCAATTCTTTACCTTGAAGCTTGATTAACTTTTAGAAAATTTTGACCATGATTTTTTAACAGTGTTAAAAATTTCATATATCATATGCATTCCTTTCAGAAGGTAGTCCATTAGGATACAAACAATTTTGACTCTTTGATCTATTAGTTATTAGCCTACTTTTAAAAAAAAACTTTTACCTTGGCCATAAAGTTAGAATAATTAGTGCGATGGCTTTTACATTTCACATATGGCTTTTGGAGACAATCATTTTGTTCTCCTCAACTTGATTCTTGATTTTCTCTTAATTAAAAAAACACGTAACCTCAACGATACCTTCTGAATATTACGAGCACAAACAAATCTTACTTGTGAAGGTAATATGATGAGTTCTGTTCACATTCAATGTTTCAATAGTTCATATGTTCTTTTCGTTAGAAAATAGGAAGGTTTTTATGCTTCCCTTATCAAAGACTTGAGGTATATAGTTTTTGCCCTGTCCGTCCATCTGTCTGTCTGTTTGTCCCAAAGGCTTTAACCTGGCCTAAGATGAAAGCCCTAGCACCAACTATTCAAAAGTTATGCCAAAGTTAAAGTTTGGGGGTTGTAAAAAGTGAGTCAAACTTTAAGATCAAGGGGTCAAATTTAGTCATACACAAAGAAAGATCTTGTCACAAGGAATGCAACTGTGAAATATGAAAGCCATAGCCCTACATAGTCTAAAGTTGTGGGCAAGGTTAAAGTTCTTGCAAACAAACAAACAGACGGATGGACAGGGCAAAAACTATCCCCGAATCTTTGATTGGCAAAATAAGTAATTCTTTAGATTCAGATCAATAAACCCTGTTATCAAAAACGATTTATTGAAAGGACTCTGTTGAAATTATTTGTTTGCATTATATTATTCTTAGCAATTAAAGAGATAAAATCGTAATGGCGAAACCCTGCATCGAAAATGATAACGTGCCGCTGTATTTGCACATTTATTGATTTGATTTTTTTTTTCAATCATATTTTTGTTTTGTGAAGCCGTTTTTTAAAATGTCTACACGTCATTTGAAATGATGTTTGAAGAAGTGTGTTTTATGTTTACTTCAATGCATTATGTTGCATACAGGTCTATTCGTAAAAACTTGAACAAATTTATACTATAAGAAAGAAAATATAATGTAATATAATATTTTTTCGTTATATGATTTTTTTTAAAAAAAATCATTCTTTGTAAAATCAACATTGTATTAGAACATTAAAAAAACAGACCTTTTGTCGATAAACTGCACTTTCAGACATATTTCACAAAAATTTCACGCCTTTTCCAGCAGCAGAAATATAGCTTATATCAACAGACTGGTCTTTCTTCCTAATGTTTCAGATCTGCGAGCTACAGATCTGCAGATAAACATTTTCAAGAACTTAATGTTTGTCAAATGATTATGAAGGCGTATCAAAGAACTTGACATGTTATACATTTATAAAATGCTATTACATTTATAGAACTATATGCTTATAAACGACAGTGCATGCATCCTTCCGATTAAAAAATATATATAAAGAAAACAAACCTTTAATTTTCGATTATAATATTAAACCACAATTTCACATTTTTTGCCGATGGTAAATTAAATTTTTAAGTTAAGAAGGTTTTACTTTCTTTCCCACAGTAAAATATGTTTCCATTGAAGTCAGGTTGTATTGTTTTCATTTACTCAGATTATTATATCATTTTTTCTGATCACATTTTGTCCGTCGTCAGTCTGTCCGTCCGTCTGCAAACTTTAATATTTTCGACTTCTCAAGAGCCACTGGCCAATTTTAACCAGACTCGTTACAAAGCATCTTTGGGTAAAGGGGAATTTAAATTGTGAAAATGAAGGGTCAAGCCCTCACACAAGGGGAGATAATCAAGAAAAGACAAAAATAGGGTGGGGTCATTAAGACATTTTTCTTCTCAAAAACCACTGGACCAGAAAAGCTAAAACTTACGTGAAAGCGTCCTGAGGTAGTGTAGATTCTAAGTTATTCAAATCATGACCCCCAAGGATAGGGCGGGGCAATTTTACATTAAAGTACATAGGAAATATCTTCAAAAACCTTCTTCTCACAAACCACTAGGCCAGAAAAACTGAAACGTATGAGGAAGCATCCTTGGATAGTGTCTAGATTTTAAATTCTTCAAATCATGACCTCTGGAGGTAGGGCGGGGCCACAGTAGGGAATCCAAGAATCCAAGTCTTACATTGAATAAATCTTCTCATGATCTACTGGACCAGAAAAGCTGAAACTTATGTGGAAGCATCCTGGGGTAATTAGATTCTAAATTGTTCAAATCATGACCCCTGGGAGTAGAGCGGTGCCACAATTAGGAATCCAAGTTTTACACTGAAATATATCGAAAAAAAACTTTTAAATCTGTTTCTCAAGAACTACTGGGCCAGAAAAGCTGAAACTAATGTGAAAGCATCCTGGGACCGTGTAGATTCTTAATTGAAAACATCATGACCCCCTGGGGGTTGGGCGGAGCCTAAATATGGAATCCAATTTTTACATTAAAATATGTAGGAAAAAAGACTTTAAAAATTTTCTCAAGAACCTCTGGGCCAGAAAAGTTTATATTTACTGGAAGGATCCTTGGGTAGTGTAGATTCCTGTTGTTAAAATTATGATCCCCGGGGAAAGGGCGGAGCTATAATATGAAATCAAATTACATTGCAAAATATAGAAAAAAAAAACCTTTTAAAATCTTCCTTTCAAAAATCTCTGGGTCAAAAAAGCTGAAACTTATGTGGAAGTATCTTAGGGTAGTGTATATTTTAAATTGTTCAAATTATGACCGGTGGGTTATTGCGGGGTCACAATAGGTATTACAATTGGGAAATCTGGTAAAGAACAGCATGGTCAAAGCTACTCAGGTAAGAGATGTGGCACATAGGCCTCTTTTTTTTAGCTCACCTGAGCAGAAGGCTCAAGTGAGCTTTTCTGATGAAAATTTGTCCGTTGTTTGTCGTCGTCGTTGGCGTCGTTGTCGTCGTAAACTTTTCACATTTTCATCTTCTTCTCAAGAACCACTGGACCAATTTCAACCAAACTTGCCACAAAGGATCCTTGGGTAAAGGGAAATCAAGTTCATTCAAATGAAGGGCCAAGCCCTCTTCCAGGGGGGGGGGGGGTAATTATGATTTAGTGAAAAATTAATGGCATTTTAAAAAAAATCTTCTTCTCAAAAACCACTGGGCCAGGAAAGATGAAACTCATGTGGAATCATCCTCAGGTAGTGTAGATTCAAGTTTGTTCAAATCATGACCCCCAGGGTGGGGCAACAACGGCCGATCAAAGTTTTAATTAGGAATATATAGGAAAAATCTTTAAAAATCTTCTTCTCAAGAACCATTGGGACAGGAAAGATAAAACTCATGTTTAGTCATCCTCAGATAGTGTACATTCAAGTTTGTTCAAATCATGGCCTCCGAGGGTAGGTTGGGGCCACAATGGCCGATCAAAGTTTTACACAGGAATATATAGGAAAAATCTTTAAAATTCTTCTTCTCAAGATCCATAGGGACAGGAAAGATGAAACTCGTGTTGAGTCATCCTCAGGTAGTGTACATTCAAGCTTATTTAAACCATGACCTCCGGGGGTAGGGTAAGGACACAATGGCCGATCAAAGTTTTACATAGGAATATATATAGGGAAATCTTTTAAAATTTTCTTCTCAAGTACTGCAAAGCCATGATTAGTGATATTTTATGGAAGCATCCTCAGATACTGTAGATTCTAGTTTGTTCCAGTCATAACCCCCAGGGATAGGGTGGGGCCACAATGGGGGATCCAAGTTCTACATTAAAATATATTTTTAAAAATCTTTATCTAAAGAATAGCAAAGCCATGATTAGTGATATTTATATGGATACATCCTCAAGTAGTGTAAAATAAAATTTCTTCATATCATAAACCCCATGGGTGGGGAAGGGTATCAATGGTGGATCCAATTTTTACATAAGAAAATATAGGAGAAAATCTCAATAACAGAAAAGCTATGTTAAGTCATATTGACAAGTAGGCATCCTCATGTATTGAAGATTTAAATTTGTTCAAATCATGAGTACCCTTTGGGGTAGAGAGGGAAATGATTACAAATATATACAAACAAAATATTTTTAAAAATCTATAAAAATCTTTTACTTAAGAACTTTCTCGAGAAGTTATATGCAGAATTGATATGGAGGCATTCTCAAGTAGTATTAAATTTCAAGCCCCTTACCCCCTACTCCCACCCCCTCAGTAACTTTTCAATTCTGATCTTTGTGTGTTTTCCTAGTCGATGTGCTCAGGTGAGCGATGTGGCCCCTGGGCCTCTTGTTTATTTTTTTATTGATTTTTTTACATGCCTCATTACTGGCTTATGCAAACATTACTTCTAAATTCATTTTAAGAGGTTACAGTACCGATCAGACCCAACCTGACACAAAGCAGTCACAGCCAGGGCAGTCCCGGGGACTGCTTCCTGGGACTACTCAAGTCCCACAGCGGTCCCAAAGCACTGGGGACTGATTTTTGGGACTGCTTGGGTAACAGGTTGGGTCTGAACGGTATTTTGGTATATACGTATAAAGGTAAATGTAACGCACAGTGACGGAGCTCTAAAAATCTAAAAACCATACAAATTTATAAACAGGACATTACACACCCACCGCTATAAAATCCAGAGGTGGCATCAGGTGCCTAGCGATAAAATTTTGCTTTAAATTTTAAAAATTCCTTGGAATTAAAAATAGAACAATGATAAAACTAGAAAAGATGACTTGCTCATCAATTTTTACCAAAATTTTTAATTGAGTAAATAAATGCACATTACCATGATTACGTTGTTTTAATTGAAAATTTCGGTATAATCGATAAATATGTTCCAACATTGTAATTTATTCAAAAAAGAAATATTTCATTCTAGGTAACTTTGAATATATAGTTTATTAACGAGAAAGCTATGTGATCGATTTCAAGGCTTTTTATCTTCAGTATAATTTTTTTTAAACTTTCAGTTATACCATTTCTACACTCTCTTAAAGAGCTTTAGGATACAATCTATCAGATTGCATCTTGTAGTATAACGGAGATTGTTTCCTTTGAACTCTATTGATTAATCTTTTTAAATAGCATCTTTATGAAGCATCGGCATGAAGGTCTGTTGTTGGACAACTGCAAGTTTTAGATTGATTTAAGATGAATAATTAAGATTTGTGCACTCCGGTAAGATATATGCGTACAGTATATGCTAATTAAATTATGTATACAGTAACCTATTTAACGACAAAATATTTAAGGAGGTTCGATTCTAAGCTTTTGAGCAGAGTTTTGTCTGAATTTCTATTTCAAAAATTCCGCTGCATACTTAAGTTCTTCCATAATTTTACATTCTATAATGCTTAACCAAGTTCGATTCAAAACAGCGATTAAATTCCATACAAACAGGAGCCAGAAACTATAACAATATAATACTTTGTGGCGGCAGGTACATACATGCATCTAGACGTTCTTAATGTCACGTGCGATTTGATTGATTATGTTCCCCAAACGAAGTTTGGGAACATATTGTTTTTACTTTTTCTGAATTTTTTCTTTGTTCTCCGGTACTTTTTTGTCCGCGAGTGTTCTCGTAAACTACTCATCCGATCTAGGTGAAACCTTTTTAGGGTCACTAGGTATGTTATGTAGATGTGCGGAACGAAGGTCTTTTTGCGCGCACGTGCGTGCATGTGCGCGCACGTGTAACACGTGAAATGACCAATATAATAGATTTAGCCGTAACTTTTTAAATATTGGATGAAATGCTTTGAAACTCATAATATAAGGATATAATAGTAGTATAGACATGATGACATGGTCAAAATAGCAAGATCTCACGCGCATGCAGGTGCCCTTCGCTGCGATTGGCTGAAACTAAAAGTCTAGATACCTATTTTGTTTTCTGACAAAATCCTTTGAAATTTTGAACAAAGTCTTACATTATGAAGATCTACAGCATGATATATAAGAATAATCATGAACGTACGCACATGCACGTGTGCTGCAATCTGATTGGCTAAAACTTTAAATGCCTACATCTTTCTTGGTTCTCAATAATACAGGGTGAAATTTCAAATATGAATAGATATAATGATTGCCTACATCATACTACTATCAAAAGTAAATGCATGGACGTGCATGCACATGCGACCGCACACAATGTATTAAAAGACAGTATACTTGAGTGTTTGATGTTCATGCACAATTAAGAACTTCTAAATGTCAAGACATGTAACATACTGAAGCATGCAGATCTTTTTACCCTTGACCTTGAAACTTAGGTCAAGGTCACTGGTAACCTGAATAAAATGTTGATATTAGCTATTTACCAAAATCACCTTGACCTATAAACTTGAAATCGACCTTAACCTTTGTCCTTGACCCAAGGGTAAAAAGAAACATGAAGTACATGTACATGTATCTAGAAACACCTTTCAGAGTTTATTTCGGTTGACAGGTTAGAAGTTAAAGAGGTGGTGCTTTTTAATGACCTTGACCTTTCATCCAAATGTCACAATCAATCTTAAGTTATTGGAATAATATAAAAGATTCAACTCCAACGTTAAATATGTTAATAATAAAAATACCCCGCCCCCCCCCCCCCCCACACACACACACACACACACAAACAAATCAAATTAATGGCAACGTAGAGAATCACTGTTAAAGTCAAATAACACCTCGGACCCACATAAAATTTCAGGAAAACTGCAGAAAAGAGCTCGAGAAAAGTGTATTAAAATATTTCATTTGAGTTTCCAACGTATATAGAAATTATTAATTTATACAGAAAAAATTACAAATCCTGTCGTGTTTAAAATTAAAGTGCAGATGACCAAAGTTGGCATATAAGCCTTTTATAGCCTGATTATTCAGATGTCGTCAATAGCATTCAATTCTACTGATTTGAAATAATATTTTAATACCAAGCATCCTTTGTTTAATTTACCTTTGAAATTTATTTGAATTTTTTTTAGAATTACGCAATCCCCAGAAATAGCGATTTTCGGTATATTAAAAATCAATATACATGTACGCTCCTTCGTAAAATAATCAGATATTTGCATTCATGAAAAAATATTAATAAGAAGGTGTTAAAAATATAGGTCACATTAGCTGACGCGAATGTCTTTTTAAACATCTCTTGTAAAACCCAGAGAGTAGCCCCCTATGCATTGGAAAAAATGAAAAACCTTTATTTATTTATTTACAAAGTATATAAAATTTACCAGGCACTGGCATCAGAGTTGTCAAAATGGCCTGAGAGGAAATATTTAAAAAATTCTGAACAGAAAGGAAAATTCCTTTTCCATGTATGGAACTACTATTGAACTAGAAACGATCTCGTTGCGAGCAACGAGAGGTCTTCCGTCCGATTCAGGAAAAGAACCTAAAATCGAGCTGAAAAAGTGATAAAAAAATTGGGTCACAAAGAGGATTGAACCCAGGTCGCCAGCGTGAAAATCCAACGCGCCTTTTTCCTCTTTATTCCCAACACGCTCAAATCACGCGTTTGAGTCCACTGTTCCAAATGTACTTGAATACACTTCTTCAACAATACACCTGTCTAAGAATCACGAAAGGCGCGCCACTATTTATAATTTCGCGCCAAACGCCACAAGTTAATCTGCGCGCCTTTTCTTTGGAATGTTTCATTAAATAGGTGTAATAGCTTCAATACAATAAAGAAAAAGGAACGTTCTTTAAGCCTAAATTTCGAGGTTTAGAAAGTATATTTAATCGATTGTACATATTCTATATCTTATATAGGTAAGTAACACAAAAGAAGTGAAATGGTAATCATTTTTAACTTTTTTTTAATTACCCGTTTATCCCCAAAGTGAACTAAATAAATAACTATATTAAATAAAACAACTTCTTATCGCCTTTATTTTATTTCGACGTTAAGAAAGTAAATTTAACACATTGTACATTGCACACACGTATCTAGCCCAATTACACTAAAGCAGTAAAACGGAAATTAAGTTTTAAGATTGTCTCTGAATTGCACCGTACTACTAGGTGAAAGTCAACGTAGTTTTTTTACTTTTCATGTATCATTTAGTCAAACGCTCAGCTGCCTCCATAAACCCCTACTCGCGAAATGGCGGAGTTGACAGAGACAGCCGCCATCTTGGGTCCGCTTCAGATTTTCAAATATTAATATCTAGAGTTCTGATCGACCAATATCCAAACAACTTATATAGTAAGCATCGATCAAAGGGTCTCTATTATCATTCCAAAAATAAATAAAAAATGTTGAAAAACAAAAAAGTTAGAAAAATACGAGTTTTTAAATTTGCCTCTCGTAACGACCGGAAGTATTGACAACGCACAAAAAGGTGATTCTGCAAACCAGAAAGTCATGAGCTATCGTCTCCAATAAATCTCCAGTTCATATCTTTAGCCATTTTCGATAAAAGTGCGCGACAAAATCGCATTTTAAAATCAGAAAATTGTCCAT
>NW_026925949.1:0-10678 GCF_032062105.1 Saccostrea cuccullata
AAAGAAAAGAACATGTTATATTAATTGGATTTAATGATAAACGGAATGGACTACATGTTATATAAATTGGACTTAATGATATAAAGAACGGACTACATATTATATAAAGTGGACTTAATGATATACAGAACGGACAACATGTTATATAAACTGGACTTAATGATATAAAGAACGGACTACATGTTATATAAAGAGGACTTAATGATGTAAAAAACGGACATGTTATATTAATTGGACTTAATGATATAAAGAATGGACCATACGTTATATAAATTTGACTTAATGATATAGAGAACGGACTACATGTTATATAAAGAGGACTTAATGATATAATGGATAGACTAAATGTTATATTAAATTGAGGTTATGATGTGTATTTTGTACTACATAATACATGTATATAAAATAGACTTAATGATATAAAGGGAAGCCTTAATGTTATATCGATTTGACACTATGATATATATCTTGTACCCTTAAGACAGCTGTGGCGTTCCATATAAGAATTATAAAAGGCTGGCCACTATTCATAATTTCGCGCCAAACGCCACGAGTAAATATTCTCGCCTTTTCTTTGGATTGATCTATTAAAAAGGTGTGATAGCTTCAATGAAATTAAATAAATAAATCGTTTTTATCGCCTTTATTTTATTTCGACATTAAGAAGGTATATTTAACACATTGTACACATTACATATCGTATCTAGCCAAGTTACACTAAAGCAGTGAAACGGAATAAAGTTTTAAGATTGACACTGAATTGCAACATACTACTTCGTGAAAGTCCAAGTAGTTTTCTTACATTTCATGTATCCTTATGTCAGAATGGTTTAATCAAACGCTCAGCTGCCTCCATAAATCCCTACTCGCAAAATGGCGGAGTCAACAGAGACAGCCGCCATCTTGGGCCCGCTTCAAATTTTCAAATATTAATATCTAGCGTTCAGATTAACCAATATTCAAACAACTTATATAGTAAGCATACATAGAAGGGTCTCTATTAATATTCCAAATATCAATAATAAATAATGGAAAACAAAATAGTTAGAAAATAAGCTTTTTTCAATTCGCATCTCCTAACAACAGGAAGCATTGACGACGAACAAAAGGTCGCGTCCTGGATAGTATCTATCACGATCTATAATCCCTGAAAGTTTCACATTGATATCTTTTACCGTTCTTGAGATTAACTGCAGACAAAATTGCATTTTAAAATCAGAAAATTGTCCGTAACTTGGCACCAGAGAAAAAATTCCAAAAAATCTCTCGGATAAAATAACTTCCGATAACAACACATTGTTCCAGCAAATTTCATGAAAATCCATCCTGTAGTCTTTGAGAAATCGCGTGCACAAAATTAGATGGTCAGGAAAATAATAATAACTAGAAACGATCTCGTTGCGAGCAACGAGAGGTCTTCCGTCCGTTACAGGAAAAGAGCCTAAAATCGAGCTGAAAAAGTGATAAAAAAAATTTGGTCACAAAGAGGATTGAACCCAGGTCGCCAGCGTGAAATTCCACTTTCACGCTCTCTTTATTCCCAACACGCTTAAATTACGCGTTTGAGTCCACTGCTCTAAATGTACTTGAATATACTTCTTCAACAATACACCTGTCTAAGAATCACGAAAGGCGCACAACTTTTTTTTTAATTTCGCGCCAAACGCCACAAGTTAATCTGCGCGCCTTTTCTTTGGAATGTTTCATTAAATAGGTGTGATAGCTTCAATAGAATAAAGAAAAAGGAACGTTCTTTAAGCCTAAATTTCGAGGTTTAGAAAGTATATTTAACAGATTGTACACATTCTATATCTTATATAGGTAAGTAACACAAAAGAAGTGAAATGGTAATCATTTTTAACTTTTTTTTTTAATTACCCGTTTATCCCCAAAGTGAACTAACCTTATTCTTTACACCTTCATGAAAAGGTAGAAATGGTTCGATGAAAGACATGTCTCGCCATTGGACGGTCAAGGAATCAGATTTCATTTATGTTCAATGTTCAACTTTAAATATCTTTGAGAAAAGAATGTTAATATAAACTCCATTAGACGATCTTATTTAAAAAAGGTTTTCTTAATTCTGTCTTTTTTATTAGTTTAATATGACTCAGGTATGCATGGGAAACACAGTGGTTACGTTTGTGAAAAACTAATAAATTTTGAATACTGCTCTAAATATAGTTATGTATACAGTACACCTGCAACAGTACACCTGTCTAAGAATCATAAAAGGCGGGCCACTATTCATAATCTGGCGAAAAACACCACGAGTAAATATTCGTGCCTATCCTTTGGACTGATCTATCAAATAGGTGTGATAGCTTCAATGAAATTAAATATTAAATTAAACAACTTCTTATCGCCTTTATTTTATTTCACGCAAAGAAAGTAAATTTAACACATTGCACACACGTATCTACCCCAATTACACCAAAGCAGTAAAACGGAAAATTAAGTTTTAAGATTGTCAGTGAATTTCAGCGTACTAATAGGTGAAAGTCCATGTAGTTTTTTTTACTTTTCATGTATCATTTAGTCAAACGCTCAGCTGCCTCCATAAACCCCTACTCGCGAAATGGCGGAGTTGACAGAGACAGTCGCCATCTTGGGTCCGCTTCAGATTTTCAAATATTAATATCTACAGTTCTGATTCACCGTAAATCCAAACAACTTATACAGAAAGCATCGATCAAAGGGTCTCTATTAGCATTCCAAAAATAAATAAAAAATGTTGAAAAACAAAAAAGTTAGAAAATACGATTTTTTCAATTCGCTTCTCCTAACGACAGGAAGTACCGACGACGAACAAAGTGTCGCGTCCTGGATGGTATATATCACGATCTATAATCCCTGAAAGTTTCATGTTGATATCTTTTACCGTTTTTGAGTTTAATCGCGGACAAAATGTCATTTTAATTTCAGGAAATTGTCCGTTACTTGGCACCGGAAGTGAGTTTCCAAATTTTCTCTCGGATATATAAAATTCATGTTGTGACACATCTTTTCCGAAAATTTCACGTCATTCCATCCAGCAAACTTCGAGAAATTGCGTGCACAAAATTAGAAAGTCAAAAAAATAATAAAAAGAATAATAATAATAATAACTAGAAACGATCTCGTTGCGAGCAACGAGAGGTCTTCCGTCCGATTCTGGAAAAAAACTCGTAAAGTCGAGCTGAGAAGTGATTAAAAATTTTGGTCACAAATTGAATCCAGGTCGCCAGCGTGAAAATCCAATTCGCTTTTCTCCCCTTTTATCCCCAACGCACTAAACATTACGCTATTGGGAGAACTGCTCTAAATGTACTTGTGTATACTTTTGCTACAGTACACCTGTCTAAGAATTATAAAAGACGGGTCATTATTCATAATTTCGCGCCAAACGCCACGTTAAATCTTCGCGCCTTTTCTTTGGACTGATCTATTAAATAGGTGTGATAGCTTCAATGAAATTAAGAAAAAAGAACGTTCTCATAGCCTACATTTCGAGGTTTAGAAAATATATTTAACACATTATACACATTCTATAGAAAAGTAACACAAAAGCAGTGAAATGACTATAATTTAATTTTTTTTAATTTCCCGTCTCAGAAGTGAACTATGCCGATTAGTTACACTTTCATAAAAAGGTTGAAATGTTTCGCCGAAAAACATGCTTCGCTCTACGACAGTCAAGGAATCAGATACCATTTATGTTTAATAACTTGATTAAGATCTTTGAGAAAAGAATGTTAATATAAACTCCATTAGACGATCTTATTAAAATTGTTTTCTTATTTCTGTCTTTTCTTTTCGTTTAATATCACACAAGTTTGCATGGGAAAAACAGTGGTTATACGTTTTATACTTACTATATACATACATCGATATTGTTTCTTGAAAAACTATAACTTATAACTATGATTTAAGATCTGTTTTTCCGTCTTGCAAAACAAATGATAATATAGGTATCTCTCATTTGCACATTTAGTCTTTTCTTTTTCTACTTTGAGAACCAACCAAAACCAGTTACAGAAGACGTTTGAGAAGACCCTGGAATAAATCTTTAGTTTGACACAGAATTGCAACGTAATTACTACGTGATCTATTAACGCGCAAACCATAAAGCTTTTGGGAGCACTGCTCTAAATATACTTGTGTATACATTTGCAACAATACACCTGTCTAGGAATTATAAAAGGCGGGCCGCTATTGATAATTTCGCGCCAAACGCCAGGAGTAAATATTCTATTAAATAGGTGTGATAGCTTCAATGAAATAAAATAAATAAAACGTTCTTATCGCCTTTATTTTATTTCGACGTTAAGAAGGTATATTTAACACATTGTACACATTACATATCGTATCTAGCCCAGTTAAACTAAAGCAGTGAAACGGAAATTAAGTTTTAAGATTGACACGTAATAACAACGTACTACTACGTGAAAGTCCAAGTAGTTTTTTACATTTCATGTATCTTTATGTCAGAATGGTTTAATCAAACGCTCAGCTGCCTCCATAAACCCTACTCGCGAAATGGCGGAGTTGACAGAGGCAGACGCCATCTTGGACCCGCTTCAGATTTTCAAATATTAATATCTAGGATTCAGATTAACCAATATTCAAACAACTTATATAGTAAGCATCAATAGAAGGGTCTCTATTAGCATTCCAAAAATAAATAAAAAATATTGAAAAACAAAAAAGTTAGAAAATACGATTTTTTTAATTCGCTTGTCGTAACGACCGGAAGTACTGACGATGAACGAAAAGTCGCGTCCTGGAAAGTGAATATCATGATCTATAATCCCTGAAAGTTTCACATCGATATCTTTTACCGTTCTTGAGATAAACCGTGGACAAAATGTCATTTTAAAATCAGGAAATGTCCCGTAACTTGGAACCAAAAAGGAATTTCCAAAAAATCTCTCAGATAGATCAAGTTCATGTTACGACACATCTTTTCTGAAAATTTCATGTAATTCTATCCAGCAGTCTTTGAGAAATTGCGTGCACAAAATTAGAAAGTCAAAAAAATAATAAGAACTAGAAACGATCTCGTTGCGAGCAACGAGAGGTCTTCCGTCCGATTCTGGAAAAAAAAACTTGTAAAGTCGAGCTGAGAAGTGATTAAAAATTTTGGTCACAAATTGAATCCAGGTCGCCAGCGTGAAAATCCAATCCGCTTTTCCCTTTTATCCCCAACGCGCTAACCATTACGCTATTGGGAGTACTGCTGTAAATGTACTTGTGTATACTTTCGCTACAGTACACCTGTCTAAGAATTATAAAAGACGGGCCATTATTCAGAATTTCACGCCAAACGCCACATTAAATCTTATCGCCTTTTCTTTGGACTGATCTATTAAATAGGTGTGATAGCTTCAATGAAATTAAAAAAAAAAAGAACGTTCTCATAGCCTGCATTTCGAGGTTTAGAAAATATATATTTAACACATTGTACACATTCTATAGAAAAGTAAAACAAAAGCAGTGACTATAATTTAATTTTTTTTATTTCCGTCTTGCAAAACAAATGATAACAGGTATCTCTCATTTTCACATTTTTCTACTTTGAGAACCAACCAAAACCAGTAACAGAAGACGTTTGAGAAGAACCTGGAATGAATCTTTAGTTTGACACAGAATTGTAACGTAATTACTACGTGATCTATTAACGCACAAACCATTAAGCTATTGAGAGCACTGCTTTAAATATACTTGTGTATTCATTTGCAACAGTACACCTGTCTAAGAATTATAAAAGGCGGGCCACTATTGATAATTTCGCGCCAAACTCCAGGAGTAAATATTCACGCCTTTTCTTTGGACTGATCTATTAAATAGGTGTGATAGCTTCAATGAAATTAAATAAATAAAACGTTCTTATCGCCTTTATTTTATTTCGACGTTAAGAAGGTATATTTAACACATTGTACATATTACATTTCGTATCTAGCCCAGTTAAACTAAAGCAGTGAAACGGAAATTAAGTTTTAAGATTGACACGTAATTACAACGTACTACTACGTGAAAGTCCAAGTAGTTTTTAAATTCCATGTATCCTTATGTCAGAATGGTTTAATCAAACGCTCAGCTGCCTCCATAAACCCCTACTCGCGAAATGGCGGAGTTGACAGAGACAGCCGCCATCTTGGGCCCGCTTCAGATTTTCAAATATTAATATCTAAAGTTCAGATAACCCAATATTCAAACAACTTATATAGTAAACATCAATAGAAAGGTCTCTATTAACAATCTTAAAATTAATTAAAAATATTGAAAAACGAAAAAGTTAGAAAATACACTTTTTTCAATTCGCATCTCCTAACGACAGGAAGTATTGACGACGAACGAAAGGTCGCGTCCTGGTTAGTATCTATCATGATCTATAATCCCTGAAAGTTTCACTTTGATATCTTTTACCGTTCTTGAGATTAACCGAAGACAAAATGTCATTTTAAAATCAGGAAATGTCCTCTAACTTGGCACCAGAAAGGAATTTTCAAAAAAAATAGATCAAGTTCATTTTACAACACATCTTCTCTGAAAATTTCATGTAATTCCAACGAGAAATCGCGTGCACAAAATTTGGAAAAAAAATAGTAAAAAGAATAATAATAATAATAATAATAATAAGAAACAGTAGAATCACTATAAGGTCTTCCGTGAAGACGGAAGACCTTAATAATAATAATAACTAGAAACGATCTCGTTGCGAGCAACGAGAGGTCTTCCGTCCGATTCAGGGAAAAACCCTAAAATCGAGCGGAAAAAGTGATAAAAAAAATTTGGTCACAAAGAGGATTGTACCCAGGTCGCCAGCGTGAAAATCCAACGCACTTTTTTTCCTCTTTATTCCCAACACGCTTAAGTTACGCTTTTGAGTCCACTGCTCTAAATGTACTTGAATATACTTTTTCAACAATACACCTGTCTAAGAATTACGAAGGCGCGCCACTATTTATAATTTCGCGCCAAACGCCACAAGTTAATCTTCGCGCCTTTTCTTTGGAATGTTCCATTAAATAGGTGTGATAGCTTCAATAGAATAAAGAAAAAGGAACGTTCTTTAAGCCTAAATTTCGAGGTTTAGAAAGTATATTTAACAGATTGTACATATTCTATATTTAATATAGGTAAGTAACACAAAAGAAGTGAAATGGTAATCATTTTTAACTTTTTTTAATTACCCGTTTATCCCCAAAGTGAACTAACCTTCATGAAAAGGTAGAAATGGTTCGCTGAAAGACATGTCTCGCCTTTCGACAGTCAAGGAATCAGATATCATTTATGTTCAATGTTCAATGTTCAGCTTTAAATATCTTTGAGAAAAGAATGTTAATATAAACTCCATTAGACGATCTTATTTAAAAAAAGTTTTCTTATTTCTGTCTTTTTTATAAGTCTAATATGACTCAAATATGCATGGGAAACACTGTAGATACGTTTCTTGAAAAACTAATAAATTTTGAATACTGCTCTAAATATAGTTATGTATACAGTACACCAGCAACAGTACACCTGTCTAAGAATCATAAAAGGCGGGCCACTATTCATAATCTGGCGACAAACACCACGAGTAAATATTCGTGCCTATCCTTTGGACTGATCTATCAAATAGGTGTGATAGCTTCAATGAAATTAAATATTAACTTCTTATCGTCTTTATTTTATTTCTACGTTAAGAAAGTAAATTTAAAACATTATACAAATTACATATCATATCTAGCCCAGTTACACTAAAGCAGTGAAACGGAAATTAAGTTTTAAGATTGTCACTGAATTGCAGCGTACTACTGCGTAAAAGTCCACGTAATTTTTCTACATTTCATGTATCCTTATGTCAGAATGATTTAATCAAACGCTCAGCTGCCTCCATTAGCCCCTACTCGCGAAATGGCGGAGTTGACAGAGACAGTCGCCATCTTGGTCCCGCTTCAGATTTTCAAATATTAATATCTAGAGTTCTGATTAACCAATATCCAAAGAACTTATATAGTAAGCATCGATCAAAGGGTCTCTATTATCATTCCAAAAATAAATAAAAAATGTTGAAAAACAAAAAAGTTAGAAAATGCGATTTTTTCAATTCGCTTCACCTAACGACAGGAAGTTCCGACGACGAACAAAACGTCGCGTCCTGGATAGTATATATCACGATCTATAATCCCTGAAAGTTTCAGTTTCCAAATTTGTTGATATCTTTTACCGTTTTCGAGTTTAATCGTGGACAAAATGTCATTTTAATTTCAGAAAATTGTCCGTAACTTGGCACGTAAAATCGGAAGTGATTTTCCAAATTTTCTCTCAGATATTATAAATGCATGTTACAACACATCTGTCCTGAAAATTTCATGTAATTTCATCCAGTAGTTTTCGAGAAATCGCGTGCACAAAATAAAAAAGTCAGAAAAATAAGAATAACGTATCTGGCCCAGTTACACTAAAGCAGTGAAACGGAAATTAAGTTTTAAGATTGACTCAATTGCAACGTACTACTGTAACGTGTCATATCTGAGCGGTCAGTAGGTCCGTAGTTGGATTACCGAGTTTTACTGGGGATATGATTGAATGCAATATATACAGATAATAATATGACACCTGCCTGGTGTCTTTAAATCAAATGACCTAAGTGCCTTGTATAATCATTTATATATCTTCAGTTATTACCGGCACCTGCCTGGTGCCATCTGATAATTGCCTCACTATACTCGTAAAACAGACTATATAAGTCAACATCTATCTGCCTGGTGCCTCCTGATTTAGCCTTTAACACCTGCCTGGTGTATTACTGCTTACCAAGTTGCCTATATAGCTCTAGCCAAGTGGCAACAATATTCTAACACAGTATGATTTAACTTTGTAAGAGTTTCTCTGTCCTAATGACAAACCTATAGCTAACGTCACACACCTATATTTTAACTAGTCACTAACTACAGCAACTTTGCACAATCCGATTTGATCGTTACTCCAAATGGATTCTGTACCAAAGTGAAGACACAAGCCAGTTGGCTGTACTGCCCCCTTGTAGCTCAATTTAATCAATGATCATAAGTTATCAGATATCATATTGATAAAATACAACAGAATGCCTTTCTTTTGGCAATACTATTATTATTTTCTAACAGAACATCATTTATCAATGATACTTGTATAATTCTTTTGTCAATTGCCCAATTAATTACAATATTTTTATTGATTAGCTATTATAATATAAACAAGTAACGGGACGTAACTCCTCCAACCATTTCACTACTACGTGAGAGTCGAAGTAGTTTTTTACATTTCATGTATCCTTATGTCAGAAACGTTCAATCAAACGCTCAGCTGCCTCCATAAACCCCTACTCGCGAAATGGCGGAGTTGACAGAGGCAGCCGCCATCTTGGGCCCGCTTCAGATTTTCAAATATTAATATCTAGAGTTCAGATAACCCAATATTCAAACAACTTATATAGTTAACATCAGTAGAATGGTCTCTATTAACATTCCAAAAATAAATGAAAAATATTGAAAAACAAAAAAGTTAGAAAATACGCTTTTTTCAATTCTCATCTCCGAACGACAGGAAGTAAAGACGACGAACGAAAGGTCACGTCCTGGTTAGTATTTATCACGATCTAAAATTCCTGAAAGTTTCACATTGATATCTTTTACCGTTCTTGAGATTAACCACAGACAAAATGTCATTTTAAAATCAGGAAATGTTCCGTAACTTGGCACCAGATAGAAATTTTCAGAAAATCGCTCAGATAGATCAAGTTCTTGTTACGACACATCTTTTCTGAAAATTTCATATAATTCCATCCGGTAGTCTTCGAGAAATCGCCTGCACAAAATTTTGGAAAAAAATTGAGCTGAAATGTGGATAAAAAAATTGATACACATTTGCGATTGAACCTGGGTGGTAAGCGTGAAAATCCAACAACCTATCCATTACGCTCTTTGGGGGCTCTGTTTTTAATTTACTTGTTTATACTTCTACAACAGTACATCAGTCTTTGAATTATGAAAAGTGGGTCACTTTAAATTTTGAGCTTGGCCCCGAATAAATATTCGCGTCTTATCTTTGGAGTGTTCTATTAAAAAGGTGTGATTGCTTCAATGAAATAAAAAATAAATAAAACGTTCTTATCGCTTATATTTTGTTCCGAGGTTTAGTAAGGCTGTTTTAAAATTAATTCTAATTTTAAAGTCACATCTAAATTTTTAAAAACCCCGAGGGGGGAGGGAAAAAAATAAACAAACAAAATTTTCAAACAATTGTGAATTTATTCAAATCAACCTATTCAGTACATTAAAAACATTACAATTAAGTAATAAGAGCATTTAATTGATATGACACCTAAGATTAATTTCCCTAGCAAGTTTTTTCCCTTTGTATGTAAATCAGTTTGGGGGTCCTATTGTTAGCAAACAATGTAGTCTGAGACTGAATGTGCAGGAAAGTGGCTTTTAACTAGGCCTCAGTTGTCCTTTGGATTTATTTGCCACACGTCCATGGTACCCTGGAGGCAAATGCTTCTTCTTGTGGGAAAAGTTGATCAATATCTACAATCAAAATTATTGATGACAATATTTAAAAGTGTTAATGTTGAAATATCCTCAAATTGAATTATGTCATATTTTTTTTTTAGTACTAGATCTACTAAACAAATTTAAATTTTGAAAGTGTGCATACTAATATTTGGACC